>NC_039367.1:124599339-124899339 GCF_003573695.1 Papaver somniferum
TTCGAAAGTTCTCCATTTTTCCAAGGATTCTCCATATCTTGGAGGACTCTCCATAAACTCAAGGACTCACGGAAAATAATAAAATAGGGAAAGGTGCACGGGACCGGGCAACATGGTCGGTCGGCCATGCCCTAGCCATCGTCGGTCCCACACCTTGCAAACCCTAATTTATTATAATTATTATTTCCCTCAACGTGTGAAACTCCTGGTTTGAGAAAAATTCGTGAGTTCTCCGTATTTTCTCAAATATTGCTCGAATCACGAAAAACCAAAAGCCAACATGGTCACACGGCCGGCTAGCCCCTCACGACAATTTTTTATCAAAATATTTTATTTTGATATTTTCATAATATTGGTGAATTGAGCATACATGCTCATTCCTTCAAGAAATCGAGAATTCTCAGTCAAGATGAAACTCTTCTGAAAATTCACGACAATGCGCCAATGCGAATCAGAAAATACTGAAACTCTCAGTATGGAGACACGGACACCACGGTAACATGTGCACGCATCCATGACCGACCAGGTCATTCCTAGGGCTTGCACGGAGCCGGTCCCACACGTTTTCGCAATTCTGACCTAATTTGCTCAACCGCTCATACTGGGCCCGAGATCTCTCCAACCAACTGGAGAATCCTCCATATGACCAACACTTGGTCACGTGACCACCTGGAGCCGGTCCCATGACCTCTTGGTCAGTTCCATCCCTCATACTGAGAATCCATCACCTAATACTGAACCCAGCAATATTTTCAGTAAATGGTGAATCCACCATTTATTCATGATTTTTCACCAACTCTCAAACTGAGAACCCTGGTGCGTACTCACGCGAACACGCGACATCACGTGGACGCTCACCATCCCATGTGGTCGTTCCTCATCACTCGTAATCAATTTTCAGCAATTCCCCAACTAATGGAGGATTGCCCAAAAATTAGGGTTTCGGAGGAATGCTCTGTGAAACTATCATTTTGAGCACTCTTCTAACACTAATAAATTTACGTTGGTCCAGCAATAAACAACTAACACTATTCGGTGATCCACCAATATTTAAATTAATATTTTACTGGGTCACACCACCAATAAATAATTGGCTGAATCGAGCAATACTTGGTCAACTGTGCAATATTCAGCAATTCATCATAACTTGGTGAATTGAGAAAAACTTGCTCAATTTCCCACCAAATTATCAAAAATCATTAATTGGCAGAGTTGAGCAATACTTGCTCAGTCGTCCATTAAATTTTTAATATTTGCGGAATTGAGCAATACTTGCTCAATCACCCAACTAGTCAGTAAATTCATCAATGAATCAACAATACTGGCATCTCTCCATAGAACTACATGTTCAACTTACGAATCGCTAAGCATTCACCATTCATACTTGATTCACGACTTCAGTTAACAATTGACTAACCTAAACACGTCTGCCCCGCAGACTCCACGATTCGTGAAACATCAATCACGTCACAAATGGGGGGATATTTCTTAGGGTTTTGGTCTGGCGGTCTACGGCACGTGGATACATCCACGACGAGAAATGTGCATAAGTCGTGTCAACGGCTGAAGGAGTTAACAAAGTAGTGGGTACACGATCAGAAGTCTCCACAACGGCGTGGAACTGACTTTACCACGATCTTCCACTTTCCCACTACTTCCACTTAAGAAACCGTCACACTTACATGGGATCAGTGTGTTCACCACTCTACCAGTATAAATAAGTCCCTGAATCCATGATTGAAAAACAGAATTCGAGAATTCGAAATGAATCAACATTCGAACATCCGAATACACGTCTAACAAGGATTCTACGAGTAATCTCTCTCGATAATTCATCAATCATTCAGAACTTATCATTATCAGAACTCAACAGTTCACCAAACACTGCAGAAACCTTCAACACACCCACAATCCTTGATCATCACTGATCCCACACAATTCTCAGATTCCCTCCTACAGATCAGCCCATCTCCGACCGAATTGACTCTGGAACGGCCATTGTCTTGGTTTAGGCCGGAGTCATATAGATTGTCTCCCGAATATAAGCACCCCCTTTGCAGCGGTGCATCTGTGTGAGGATTAACATCTTGCAGGGCTGAGAAGTCTCGACATCTCGCTCGACTCTCCACTTTCCCGAAAAACCGGCGTCGCGTTTATCCCCATCCACAGATTGGCGACCACAGTGGGAGGTCAGTCTCTCGGTTGCAATCTTTCATTTTCACAAGATGGTCGATCTTAGGTCAGGTTCAGTTACAAATCCTAATGCAAACCATGCTAGCACTAGCAACACCAACGACGATGGAATTCCAGAAACCATCCCCGCTTCCAACACTGGTATCGAGACCACTCCGCCTCAAACCAACGTCGGAAGCAATCCTCTCTTCGGGCGGCATCAAGAAGAAATCAGAGAAAATCCACCTACTATCGGCGATCTCATGAAGGTCCAGGAAGTTCTCGCCAAAAATCAAACTGACATGGCTGCTACTCAGAAAGAACTGTTCAACTATCTCAAAACTCTCACTGACAAGATGTCAGACAAAAATCAGGACAAGGGAAAAGACAAGGAAACATCTCCAACGAATCCTGAAGCTATTCCAGTTCCTGACGACGATGAGACCTGCAGAGCTGCAGAACCTGAACCTGCCGGTTTTATCACCCGTGAAGACTTTGAGCGTTTTATGGAGAATCGAGGAAGGGGTCATATAACGACCATGCACCGTCATCAGCCTCCATACCCTGCGGACAAACAAAGGATCCCTCTCCCAAAGGGCTACACTTCCCAACGTTCACACTTTACAACGGAACGAGGAATGCTAGGGAACACGTTTCTCGATTCCTAGAAGCATTAGGGGATTATGAACATAATCTTGTAGTCCGCTTGAAGGAGTTTTCAAAATCCCTAACCGGTCGTGCATACACGTGGTACAACAACATCGCGCTAGGGAGCATAGATAATTGGGGAGAGATGATCAACGCTTTCTACAGGAAGTACTTCTTTGTTTCTGAGCAAATTACTCTTTCTGACTTGGGAAGAATGGCTCAGAAGACTACCGATATTCCAAACGACTACGTGAAGAGGTTCAGAGTTCAAGCTCTGGATTGTCATGATCCGAATGTCACTGAATAGCAGTTAGTGGACTTGTGCATCAACGGAATGATTCCAGTCTATAAAGCCTTGTTGGAAAATCTCCGGCTCCAGACTTTCTCGAACTTCATGAAGCAGCCAAACGCTCAGCGACTACTGCACCGGCTTTACTGGAAGGAGAAACATTTGCAAGGTCGAGGAATCTCGAATCAGCCGACTCCTATTCAACAATCAATATGATCTCCAGTCTTCAACAAACATTGTTACCAAAAGAAATGAAAGGAAATCCGAGATGCGGTATCAGAACGCTTCTCCAACATCCCAGGCTCCATCGAAGGCACAAAGGAAAGACATGTTCACAACACCGAATCATATTGTGTCAGAAGTCTGTCCATCCTGGAATACTCCTCGAACCTTCATCCACAGACAAGGAGATGCACGACTGGGGACTGCTTACCGCAGTCCATATCGAAGGAAACGAATTCGGGAGAACGTTGGTCCATGCTGGCACGGCTATCAACATCATTTCACTGAAAACCCTCGGAGCCGCAGGCATCATTCGACGAGAAGCTACTCACGATCCCATTTCAATCAGAAACTATGAATGAACGCTCATAGATACTTTTGGCTACATCACTCTCAAAACGAACGTGAATCCAAGCTGAAAACATGGCTACTGACAAACCTCCTTTAGTTACACATCTCTCCAACAAAGAAATTTCTGATCCAGGAGATTTGGCGAACATTTCATTATCAGAGCATTCGGAGGAATTTCAGACTTTGACGAAGTTGAAGCAAGAACCAGACATTCATCGAGAGGTTCCGCACTCAGGCAAGTCTTATTCCATGTTTATGTCATTTATTTCCTCACATGCTATCCTAGCATGGGGACTCAATTCTTCTAGCAACTTTGCAAGACGTTATGAGTGGTAGCTTCACCGCATCAATATTTTAACAACGGATTGAATCTGATGTTTCTCCGGATCGAGCACTGAGACATTCATTACTGAGATAATGTGCAAGCATGCCAAAGAACATTCTGGGAATTTCTCCACTTGCAAGAATGTCCATGAGTGCCACAAAATCAAAAATCTCTGATGTCTGCACAAGTGTTGAATTCCTCGCAGCGGAACGCTGAATCAACAGAAGATAGTTGGGGCCGAGACGACCAAATCTAAGACATGCTCAAGGGGTACGACGCTTCAACGCTCAAGCATCCAAGAAGTCTTCAAATTGTACTCCCAATCAAAGAGTACACCTTCTATAATGGCGCATCTGGCTTCAGCGCAAATATCTCAACACTGATTCGACACATCAAAGAGTAACTGAACTACAGTCGACGAGTCTCATTATCCCATGATAAGACTTCTGAAGCGGATGCAACATCATACACGAATGGCACTAACTTCTTCAACATACACTGTGCAACCTGAGGTGATTCTATGAAACTTCATCAACGAGACTTCTCTACATCACAAACCTCTGCACGACCGAGGAACTTCCTCTCTTCATTGATCATGTTCAAGATGAAGCCTATTGCTGCTATCTGCCGCAACAATATCAATTCTCTGACAAAGCCACTTCACGGATGGAGGAGCAAAAACTATGTCGATAATCATGGTTCTAGCTTTTTCGGTCTCTGGAGAAACTTCGACCATAGTATCTGTGTCAACCAGGATATCTGGAGGAATTTCGTCCATGTTCTTAGCATCAACAAGAATTTCTGGAGAAAATTCAATTGTGATCTCAGCATCAATAACGGTCTCAGGAGCAACACCCTCATGACTGGGCTTCATCAACTAACCATTCTCTGAAGTGTTACACATAAAGCAGACTTCTCCAAAAACTGATGATTCATATCAAGATGTGTACGTCTGATAAAATGCTCACATGAAAGTCTCCCCAAAGTTTGCACGACTGGTGGGCACAATCCAAAGTCTTCTACAAGATGTTCTCATCGCCTCTACAAATGAGATACGACATGCTCCAGGCCATGGGTTTACAAAAACGTACCAATGGGTGAGGAATAAGACAATACTTCCTCAACAAAAGATGTTCGTCTATGTTTCTTCTACAACATACCAAAAGGGCGCATCAATCGGACATACGAGCTGAAAGATATGGCCTTTACCGTCAGGTCAACGAAATCTGAAATATTTGTACGGGATTACATATTACAAATGTGCCTGCTTCGTTGGCTGACCTCTGCAACTCCAAATCGAGTGATTCTTTTCTCATTTGATAACTCAGTCTCTTAGCTTCAAAATATGGGGTCAAGCATCGAATTTCAACGTCGTATGAGGTTTCTACAACTCCCAGAGCATACAACACGCAAGCAGCAATCCTTGGACGGGATTCATAACTTCCACAGTTGCTCGTACATAGCAACATACCCAGTGAGAACGCTAAATCCACCAACTAGCGTGTGATTTGGGAGTGTCTCACCGAATGGAAGAGCATAAGCAATCCCTGCATTGGGATATCCATGCACTATCATACGCTTCTCAATTACTGGAGCAGCCTCAACAATCATAGAGACAACTTCAAACGAAGCAGCTTCTGCCATTCCTGATTCGGATTCCACCATCTCGTGCACAATTGGAGTTTCCGCCACCTCTACGGAATCAAAAACCATCACTTCATGATCCTGAGGTACAGGGATGGGAGTCTCATCGCCGACAATTCCAGGATTGCCCAAACCGTCATAACTGGATCTGTGATTCCCAACTTCGACATTCGGCACCTAATGTGAAGATTACAT
Organism: Papaver somniferum; assembly: GCF_003573695.1. NCBI lineage: Eukaryota > Viridiplantae > Streptophyta > Magnoliopsida > Ranunculales > Papaveraceae > Papaver > Papaver somniferum. The sequence goes on from NC_039367.1 coordinate 124,605,186, forward strand.
GGGATTAGAATGATTCAAGCGTGGAAACCCAATGCAACTATAAATTTAAGAAATTAAGTTAACTAACATCATCTAAGTTCCTTATTATGCATCTAGAATGTGTGCAAGTAGCCTCAAGGTCACGAAACACATTTTCAAAGAAACTCAGCTGAAGAAAATTTACACTTCCCTGTGTTCAATAACGAACTGGGAGTAATTGGCATGGAATTTAGAGTTGGGTAATATACCATTATCTTCGTATGGAAGTCCTCTACAACATGTCAAAATTTCATAGCAATTGGATGGACGATATGGGAGATGTGGTTGAAACATCGGGCAACACGCAATCTGAAAAAGTTCTGGAAGTCTCCTGGAAGTTCACTATTTCGCCCTTTTCAGGCCCTAAACATGCTCAAAATTCGAAAAGCTTCTACGTTAAAGCTTGGAAATTTTCTGGGCTTGAAAATGCATATGCAGATTGCGAAATCCAACTTCATACGAGAATTCTACAGCCTTTCTAATAAAATCTGAAGTCTGAAATTTTCTGGTGACGTATTTCGGCAAAATTACTCATAACTTTATGTGAGTTCTCATTCATTCATTCAAAAATCAACAATTTCATACTTCTATGAAGAGGTCACAGGAGATATACTTACTGAGGGAGTCTCTAAACCATTTGGAGGCTCAGCAATGGTGAATTCTCCATCGGCAACTCCGCTATGTCCATTCGGCTCGGGATTTCAGGAATTCTACATATTCCTATTTATCAAAGAAGAGCACGCTTCATCAACATGCTTCTTATCTACAATGATTTCTTCTTGGATTTATCAATGAAAATTATTGTTATTTCATTCAAGGAGATGCCACAATCACCTACACGGAAGAGATACTTACATCAATTTCTTTATAAGTGCTGGGTTCATGAATTGTTTGCCCGGGAACAAGTTGAAGACCGAAAAAATTCTGACTAAGAATAACAAACCTTGGTCTCATGATCCTAATTTCATGGGCAAGGAAAATTCATGACACAAGGAGCGATAACAACTCACCAAAGAAACGGCTGGGGACTGCACGTCATTTGCTAACATCCTGCAGTCCTTACTTCTGGGTTCTCCACTTCCGCAGACTTTCTTCCATTTCTGTGGAGTCTACATTAATCCGGGACCTCACTACACGATCATCCTATAGTGAAGCTTATGAAATAACCAGGAGTACAACTTAGTATGAAGGATCTCTCGCCATCACTCAGGGTCCCAGAAGTACCATTTCTTAAAGTTTCATTCGTAGAGATGTCATCTCTGGAAACACCATCTTTAGAAGTATCATCATGGGAGTCAGTCATTCTCGCAAAGTGGCTACTTCAGCACATCGCTCATACAAAACGCAAGATTCAATAAAACAACGAATCATTGAATGAAGGTGCTCACAACAACGTCTTCAAAAATGGTAATCCTCAACTCTCACCTATTTACGATTTCACGAACTTTGTGATAACAACGTAAAACCCCCAAAACTTGCTCGTTCTTTCGAACCTGCAAAATCGAGCATAGAACATATTATTCAAGAGTCAACACTGACTTTTGTGAAATTATGAGTAATTCACATAACCCTCTATGTGAGCACTCGCTGATTTTATGTATACATACGCTATAAAATCACTGAATTCACACATACACTGTGAACTCACCAAACTCATAAAATTGTGTACTTTCAGAAACCCAATTTTTACTTCATAGTGTGTGAATAAGTCACACACGCAAAAAAAAATCCGTGAGTTAGCAAACTCACGTGAATATAAAACAACTTTTTGCTCAATCGAGCATTCGTATATGAAACGAGGGTCTTTCCTATTTTTGTGAAGTCCAAATAAAAGTTTGAGAGTTCTCAAACAAATTTTCATCACGAACTCCAGGTGTTTTCAAAATTCCTTTAACCCTAAGGATTATTATTTATTTCTTTTACGAACAAACCTACGTTTTTAGAAGTACTTGCAAAGTTCATGTTTTCAAAAATAAACTTGGGTTTTCATGAAACCTAATAAACAAAACTTTTGATTCTGCAACTAGACCATGTGCATTCAAAATTTTATGTATCTCTTCCATATTAGAGATTTTTGGTCGTTCATTCAACTAACGAACAAACGGGCATATACATACGTTTTCTAAAAATCCTTCATAAGGCCTAAACTAGGCTTTTGAACACCCAAATCAGCAGTGCCTCATCTCTCCACACTCATGAGATGACACTCTACCTTACTATCAGAGTCCTCATCCGCGCATTTACTCGTACATGACATCATTGGGGTTCTGAAACTACCTTTGTAGATTGAGTTCAAGCACTGATCTCGTCGACTGAAAATCACCATTTAATGCATACTGCAGAACATGACTGTTCTCACTAAGCAGGGGACTTATTGTAGATGGTGGATTTTCAACAAAGGGAAAAACCGTAAAATCATGAGGCATGTTTCTGACACGGCTTTCAGGCATGCAACGATTCATATTTTACGAAGCCATGATGAATATGTTTTCGAAGGGCCTCCACTAGCTGAGTGTTCGATACCCGACATTTGATCGTGACCTCTATACAGCTGGGCGGTTCTCCGTATATTGAGAACACTAGCGCCTTCAGGCTGTCGGTGATACTCACTGTCCCTGACTGCAGGAGAGCGACCCACCTCCACATAGAAGAATAGTTGGGCGGCGGACGCCTTCAGGACGTCGGTGACACTTCACCGTTCCCTGATTGTGTAGAGAGAGTGCATAGATTCATGCGGTTCTCCGTAGATTGAGAAACACTAACACCTTCAGGTTGTAAACAACATCGTGACTTCCTGACTATGCACCACTCAGAATAGATGTGACGCTTTAACTGGCTAATGTCCTTTCTGAAGACGATTATTTCTGCTGTGACATTCACTACTAAATCCACAGATTTAATCTATAATTGCTCTTATTCCATGGTCAAATCCACGCCCTGATTCCATGGAATGGCAATAACAATTGCTCCTATTCCATGGTCAAATCCATGGCCTGATTCCATGGAATGGCAATAACAATTTCTCTTATTCCATGGTCGAATCCACGGCCTGATTCCATGGAATGACAATAACAATTGCTCTTATTCCATGGTCAAATCCACGGCCTGATTCCATGGAATGACAATAACAATTGCTTTGATTCTATGATCGAATCCACGGCTTGATTTCGTAGAATAGCAATAAAACAACCATATTATCTCATTACTCCGATTTCATGATCGAATCCACAACTGGTCTCATAAATGGTAATAGATAAATCCTAATTACTCTGATTCTGTGGTCGAATCTACGATCCCATGGAATGGTAATGCTCGTTTTATTATTCTGAATTCATAGTCGAATCCTCAGCTGATCCTATTAATTAATAATAAACATCTATCAATCTTATTACTCAGTTTCATGAATTATTCTCCACCGAATTTCATAAATTAGTAATAAATACTCAACAACTGGGCGTCTGAACCATCACTGAGTAAGTCCCGCAAAAATGGTGCAAGTGTACTCGACGATGATGCACGACTGAGCACCCAGGTGCGCGAACGAGCGTCCAAAAACATGAAACAATGGGGAGTTCTGCACAAAATAAGAGAGAGAAATAATAATAAAAAAATAATGGGAATCGCCCATGGGCCGGGCCCACCGTCCGGCCGGCCTTTCCCTAGCCACGGTCGGTCCCACGCTTCCCCATTAATTTTCCACGTTTTATTATTTCCATGGAGAATTCTCCATCTTGACAAAAATTCCCTAACTTGTGCAAAACTCGGAGAGTTCTCCATTCCTTGGAGGATTCACCAAATAATTATAAAATAAGGAGAGACGCACGGGACCTGGTAACCCACCCGGGCGGCCATGCCCAAGCCATGGCCGGTCTCAAGCCTCACAATCCTTAGCTTTTTATAATTAATTTCCCTGTTTTAGCAAAAACTCATGAGTTCTCCATATCTCCCAGGATTCTCCATATCTTGGAGAACTCTCCACAAATTATAAAAAAATAATGATAAAATAAGGAGAGGCGTGCGGGACCGGGCAACTTGGCCGGTCGGCCATGCCCAAGCCGTGCCAGTCCCACACCTCACCATCCTTAGCTTTTATAATTATTTTATCAAATCTTCGAGAGTTCTCCATTTTTCCAAGGATTCTCCATATCTTGGAGTACTGTCCATAAACTCAAGGATTCACGGGAAATAATAAAATAAGGAAAGGTGCACGAGACCGGGCAACATGGACGGCCGGCCGGCCATGCCCTAGCCATGGTCGGTCCCACACCTTACAAACCCTAATTTATTATAATTATTATTTCCCTCAACGTGTGAAACTCTTGGGTTTTAGCAAAATTCGTGAGTTCTCCATATTTTCTCAAATATTTCTCGAATCACGAAAAACCAAAATCCAACATGGTCACACGGCCGGCTAGCCCCTCACGATAATTTTTTATCAAAATATTTTATTTTTATATTTTCATAATATTGGTGAATTGAGCATAATATTGATGAAACTCTTCTGAAAATTCACGACAACGCGCCAACGCGAATTTGAAAATACTGAAACTCTCAGTATGGAGACACGGACACCACGACAACATGTGAATACCTCCATGACCAACCAGGTCATTCCTAGGGCTTGCACGGAGCCGGTCCCACACGTTTTCGCAATTCTGACCTAATTTTCTCAACCGCTCATACTGGGCCCGAGATCTCTCCAACCAACTGGAGAATCCTCCATATGACCAAAACTTGGTCACGTGACCACCTGGAGCCGGTCCCATGACCTCTTGGTCGGTTCCATCCCTCATACTGAGGATCCATCACCTAATGCTGAACCGAACAATATTTTCAGTAAATGGTGAATCCACCATTTATTAATGATTTTTCACCAACTCTCAAACTGAAAACCCTGGTGCGTACTCACGCGAACATGCGACATCATGTGGACGCTCACCATCCCATGTGGTCGGTCCTCATCACTCGTAATCAATTTTCAGCAATTCCCCAACTAATGGAGGATTGCCCAAAAATTAGGGTTTCGGAGGAACGCTCTGTGAAACTATTATTTTGAGCACTCTTCTAACACTAACAAATTTACGTTGGTCTAGCAATCAACAGATAACAATATTCGGTGATCCACCAATATTTTAATTAATATTTTACTGGGTCACGCCACCAATAAATAATTCGCTGAATCGAGCAATAATTGCTCAACTGCCCAATATTCAACAATTCATCATAACTTGGTGAATTGAGAAAAAGTTGCTCAATTTCCCACCAAATTATCAAAAACCATTAATTGGCAGAGTTGAGCAATACTTGCTCAGTCGTCCATTAAATTCTTCATATTTGCGGAATTGAGCAATACTTGCTCAATCGCCCAACTAGTCAGTAAATTCACCAATGAATCAAAAATACTGGCATCTCTCCATAGAACTACATGTTCAACTTACGAATCGCTAAGCATTCACCATTCATGCTCGATTCACGACTTCAGTTAACAATTGACTAACCTAAACACGTCTGCCCCGCAGACTCCACGATTCGTGAAACATCAATCACGTCACAAATGGGGGGATATTTCTTAGGGTTTTGGTCTGGCGGTCTACGGCACGTGGATACATCCACGACGAGAAATGTGCATAAGTCGTGTCAACGGTTGAAGGAGTTAGCAAAGTAGTGGGTACACGATCAGAAGTCTCCACAACGGCGTGGAACTGACTTTACCACGATCTCCCACTTTCCCACTACTTCCACTCAAGAAACCGTCACACTTACATGGGATCAGTGTGTTCACCACTTTACCAGTATAAATAAGTCCCTGAATCCATGATTGAAAAACAGAATTCGAGAATTCGAAACGAATCAACATTCGAACATCCGAATACACGTCTAACAAGGATTCTACGAGTAATCTCTCTCGAGAATTCATCAATCATTCAGAACTTATCAGAACTCAACAGTTCACCAAATACTGCAGAAACCTTCAATACACCCACAATCCTCGATCATCACTGATCCCACACAATTCTCAGCTTCCCTCCTACAGATAAACCCATCTCCCTCTTTGCTACCGAATTGACTTTGGAACGTCCATTGTCTTGGCTTAGGCCGGAGTCGTATAGATTGTCTCCCAAATATAAGCACCCCCTTTGCAGCGGTGCATCTGTGTGAGGATTAACATCTTGTCGGGCTGAGAAGTTTCGACATCTCGCTCGACTCTCCACTTTCCCGAAAAACCGGCGTCGCGTTTTTCCCCATCCACAATGGCATTTGATTAGGATTATAAATTAAGGAGGGTCTCGATTTGTTACTTAGTTCATTTGTTTTTCTCTTAAATCATTTTCAAACAGAGAACTCCAAAAGGTGATCTGAACTCTTAACAAGGTACAATAATGAGATGGATTGAGAAATATAGGTTAATGTATCAGGATCATGCACTTCAGTGACAACCTTTCTCTAGGATAGAAGAACTTTATGGGCACTAAATAAGGGTAGTCCTATGTATATTAGAGTCACTTCTTCGTTTCAATGGACCAATCTTCTTAGTTATATCAAACTTGGCATCAACATATTTAATGGACCAATCTTCTTAGTTATAATTGTCTGCCCTAGTTACCCTGCACATTATCTATTTCTGCTTCATTACAATATGCTTCAACATAAATTGGTATCACCCTTTGTTTATCTTATGAAATTGGAATAACATTCAAATATGGAAGTATCTTCATTATATCTATTTCATGTTCTGGATTCCTTGTAGGTGAAATTATTAACCAAGGCTTCCATAAATTTGGATATCGGGTGCGAGAGTGTGAGGCTTAGTATGATGGGCATACAAGGAGGAAACCAACTGCCATGATATCACAGGTTTCTACTTCAATTAAGGGGACCTTACATGATTTCTAATGCTTTTTTGGTGGCCCATGTTTACATTGCTATAATTCTCCTGTAGTCCTAGTTAATTTTTTTTTTCTTTTTTCTCAGTGATTTTCAGATACCTGTGAAACATCGATTTAAGGATAGATTTAAGTACAGTTGATATCTCATAGAAGTATCGACACTGATTAATAATCTAGGAAATGCAAATCTGGGTTATCTTCATGTAAGATTGATTTGGGGGATTCTTGGAGATTCATCTGCAGAAAATTTCATCAACAATAATGAATCAATTGATTCTTCTGTGAAAGATCGATTCAGGCCTAGATTTAAGTTTAATCGATCTCTCATAGAAGTATTGATAGTGATTCATAATTTTGGAAATGCAAATCTTGGTCATCTTCATCTAAGGTATTTCTCATTCATTCATTTGGGGGTTTAATGATTTTACAAATTGGAGGTTACACACTACTGATTTTGAATGGTACAATTTCTGATGGTGATTATGAACATCTTTATCTTTCAGATTTTATGTTTATTATGTTGCTGTGAATTGTATCCTGTTTTGAGAATGTATTGGTGATTATGAACATCTCAATTGCATGATTTAATACTCCACCAAGTAGTTTTATATGTCAGTTGACAGATGATCTTAAACTCAGACATAGTATTTGGTTGTATGATGTCAGCATTGGTGAATAAAGCTTGTACTCTGTTTTGAGAAGCAGCATCTCAGTATTCACTGTCAGATTGTAGAATTAAATTAGGAGTGCATAAGGCTCCACCAAGTAGTGTTCATTACAGAAGATATAAAGATCAAACATATATGGATGTTCGTAATTTATCTCTTTGCCAGATTGTAGATTAAGACTAGGTTTGTATATGCCTCTCTATCAAGTGAATTAGACTGGATAGAAAAACACTAAAAGTGGCTTGTTGTCAGTATGCATTTGTTTTCAATACATCTTACTATCTTAGTCTTGTACATGATCCAGTTCTTTGATTGTAGTTTTAGTTTTTACAATACACCCTGCATCCCCAACGTTATAGACTCACAATCATTGGACAATATAAATAAGCTGACTTCGTCATAATGCATTTAAAAAAGTTACAACCGTTCTGTTCATTCAGTGTTGACCAACATTTACATGTTCATAAACTTAAACATACCCATTTACAAGTATTTCACCATCTTACCCACAAAAAATCTAAATATCAAAAAGAAAAAAACAAAATAAACATAACATTCCCCTGCATTTTCAGTCTCCATTGCCAGAACCAAAAAAGAAAACATGATTCAGTGACTTACCATTTGCATTAGACCACTCTCCATTTGAATTCTTCTATGTACTTTGATAATAGCTATTTCTTAACATTATGTCATCATTTCCATTCGAGCACTTACCCAAAAATCCACCATCTCTCTACAGAAGAATTCAAATGTCCATAGGGATTAATCATTGTCATACCCATCATTCGGAATCAGAATCATCAGATTCATCTTCCTCCTTATCAGACCACTCTTCCTCCTCGTCTTCATCTTCGTCGTCCGCTTCGGAATCGGTATTTTGGGCCAACACTGCATCATTAATCCCAAATCTCTCATCTTCGCGAAAATCCTCAGTCATCACTCTTAGAGCAGATTTTGTATCACTTCGATACCCGAAAAACGCAACAGGCTCTTCATCTTCGGAAGCATCACTGTCATTTTCTTTCTTCATTGCTGCCCTTTCAGCCAACCTCATCTTTTTAGCATGCACTTCCCAGAAATTCTCATCCTCTTCATCATCTTTGAAAAGATCAAAACTACGCTTGTTTTGCAAAATCTGTACCGGTTTTTCAACTGGTTTCTCTCCTGCTTTGGTTACATCCATTGCAGCATGCATCTCTTCCCAGATTTGCGGGACTTCAATATCATATAACAAGTCATTTACTCTCTTGTTTACTTTCTCCAGATCATCCTTGGTCATCTGCCCAATCATCTGCATAGTGGCTGCTAGCCTTTCACGTCTTTATTTCTCTTCTAACTCTTTCAATAGTTGCTCTTCAGTCATGGGGCTTTACCCTTTCGTCTGTGTTGATCATCATCACCAGCCATTTTGATTGATTTGATTTGATTGAGAAAAATTCAGAAAACAGTAAAACAGTAATCTCCCTCTACAAATTCTCTCTCTAAATTTTTTTGATCTCTGACCCTTTGGTTTCCTTTTTATTCTCTCTCAAGAATAATAAACTATATTCTTGTAGGGTCACGGCTACTCCAAAGAGAAATCTTTAATCGAACACGTACCCTAGTCTAATTGGCACCTATTCTAATCCACACTGTCATAATGACGTGATAAACCTAGGTAAAATGGAATTTTGGTTAATTAAAGTGCTTTAACGAAAAAAGAAAAAAAAAATTATTTCTTTCTCTTACTTGCGCGGGAGAAAGACTGGAAGAGGCGAAATAGAGAAACCCTAGGTAAGGGATTCTTTCCTTCTCTTATCTGATTAAATTCAAACTTACTTGTTTAATTTCATGAATCGGGAATGTTTTTATTAATTTGAAATTACTATTGCTAGGGTTTCAGGTATATACCTTTCCCAAAACTAAAATTGTTTTCTATTGTATTATGTAAACCTAGGGTTCAGTCAATTTTAAGAGTTTTTTATGATCTTGGCTGTGTTCTATATCTTAGAATTTTAAGAGTTTTTTATTGTCAGGGTTTCTTTTGTTTTGTTCAGGTCTTTCATATTTTTATGATCATAAACCAATTTAGGTATTTCATATCTTAGTATTAATTGGTTGAAACAATTGATGTTTTGTGTGATTTTTGTGACGGAAATTATGGAATTTGGTTTAGGTTGTGTTAATTTTTGTTACTAGTGGATGTTAATGGATTTAGGAATTAGCTTTTGTTGCTGTAAGGAGTAAAAGTTACATTCTAGATTAGGAGAATCTGTTACTGTATTCTATCGATTTTGTTTTTCTTCACTTCGCAACGGTGTTCTATCAAGCTAAGCAATTGGTTTAACAGGGAAGAAGACGTATTTGAAACTCGGCGTTCGACAAGCAAATCACGTGCACTCCACTTGTAGACTATTAGAGAACCTACTCATTCCCTACCTCCACATACAACAAATGACATTGTTTGACTCTACGGAAGATTGGCAATCACCAAAGCATGGGCGGCGGAAAGTCGAGTTCTAGATCGCTCCGCGACCGAGACCCTTTGGGCAAAGATACATAACAAATTTAGCCAAGATTATGGGAACCCGAAAAGAATAAGTGTTCAACAAATCAAGGATAGGCACATCATCATCCTAGATGCGGTAGCTGCGTTTTTTAAAATCAAACACCGGATCTGGCACGCAAGCCACCTGATCTTGTCCCCTCTACAACTTGTACGTATCTTTATGGTTTATTCGGCACAATACCTTTTTCAATTTATATGTAACCAAATAAGTTTGTGTGTTGTTTTTGTAGCACGAAGCCGTTAAAGCGCGCTACTTAGAGGAAAAGGGGGAAGCATTCACATTTGATGAAGTCGTTTACTTCATAGTATTCATATTTTCGGAGTACCACCAGATACGGAGTACCACCAGAACTGAATGGTGGGTGAATTGGAATCCATACTCTTATTTGTCTTCCAGATAGTAAAGGCTAATTATCTATTATGAGTGTCTATAATGTGTTGTCTGCATCTAATACTTTTGCAGGTACTAATTCTGTGTCTCCACAGGTATGGAAAGCTTTGTGGAAGTTAAATTATTTGTTTGGAAGTGCTTAAAAGATATAGTCCCAACAAGAGATAAACTAGTTAGATATGGAAATGATATTGAATTGCATTGCAGTTTGTGTAATCATCCTGTGGAATCCAGTAATCACCTATTCCTTGATTGTGGTTATTCTGGATCTATTTGTTTGGTTTTAAATATCAATGTTAGTAATATTATGGTACAAAATTGTTCATTTAGGAGCTAGATTCTCTCTTGGTTTTCTGCAGGAAATAATATTAACTTTGGTGCAGGAATTCCTAGACATGAGATTAATAAATTGCTAATGGTTTCGGTTGGGACTATATTTTTTTTTTTTTGAAGCATCAGTTTAGACTATTTGATGTTCAAATATTTTTCAGAACATAACTCCAAATAGGACAATGTCAATAGATGCCATTAATAAACTTGTGCCTCCTGGAACTAATCTTGTTTCTTCTACTAATGGGGTTGTGCAGCCGCTAAGATGGAAACCTCCTGATAATGTTTACAAATTTTGATGCTTCTTTTAAGTCAAATTCATTACAAGGTGGAATAGGGATAATAGTGAGGAATTGTGCAGGTAGCTGCATTCGTGTGCAAGGACAATGCTTCAATGGAGGAACGAAGATAGGAGTTGTAGCTGAGGAGATGGAATGTAAGGCTATGCTAGCAGTTGTTACTCTGGCACAAACTTTAATCATGTTATCTTTGAATCAGATTGTGTTATCTTTGAATCAGATTGTCAAACTTTAATAAAATCCATGAATGATCAAACCTATTATGTTAATTGGATGAATCAAGCTTTGGTTTTAAATATTAATTCTAATTGGACAGAACACACAAATATAGTAGTGTGTTTTAGTTCACTTAATTCTAATTGGGGCCATAGCAGTTCTTACGATTTTTATTTTCAACTACACCAACACGTAGTCCACTTTATACAAAGACAGTTTTTTACTTTAACACCGTTATAACAACTGCAGCAACATGTACTCCGCTTTTTACCCAAATTGGTTAATATGGAACCCATTTCCATACTTAGTGTATGGATCCCCTCCCATGTAATGACACCTCATTACTTTTTTGCCTCCCATGCATAGAATTGCTTTATATTTGAATCATTAAAGAATTTTTTTTTTGAAACTGCTTTTTAGATAACGTGTCATGCATACAAGAGGGGGTTCATATATAAAGTATGGAGCCCGTAACCATACTAGCCGGACCGCTTTTTACCTGTCATTTTGATTTTTTTTTATTCATTTTGATTTATTTTATAAATTCGGGTACGAACAAAAAAAATCTTCAGTATGGAATGAATATTAATTGCATCGCATCTAACTCCTGTCATTTAGAGCCGTCAAAGCAGAAAATTATGCAGCAGGATAACAAGATTTGACTGACAAAATTCTAAACATAGAACGTGCAACATGCAAATTGAAGGATCTTTACCTACCTATTTTACCAGATTATTTACGGTATACACTTAAATATTTTTCCAAATTATTTTTTAGTAAAGATATTTCCAAATCTCCATTTACCCTACGTGTTCATCTCTCTCGTCTTCAAACCTCCCCCTAGAGAACAAAACAAGTTGTTTACTTTGATCATCTGATTCATCTCCCGGATAAACCATATATTCCCCTGTCAGTTTTGCTTTGCGGATTAATCGGATCGACCGTGTAAGTAATTCTTTTTAGTACTGCTTTGTTAACTGAGATTGTAACTCTAACGGTCATAGTACGGTAAGTATCGTCTTCACATGCAACTGTATGTAGGTAGATAACCTATGATTATTTTTATGATTCATATATGATAACTGAACTCACATTGTGATTTGTGATTACTCTTTGTGACAAGTTTTATTATTTCGTAGTTTTATTCGAACCACAATAACATTTTCACAAGATGTTGACAAGTTTTTTCTCCGTCCAGGTATCTGAGAATTCATAATGGATCCTAGAGTGGATCCTAGAGTAATGAATAAATCTTGGATGTATACCGATAGAACCAAACCGCATTATCAAGACGGAGTCTATGCATTTATAAAGTTTGCTACGCATACATACCAACAGGATATTGCGACTGGGAAACGGAAACCATACAAGAATGGCAAAGTTAAGTTTCTATGTCCATGTGTGAAATGTCTCAACGTCTACGTGCACAAGGAAAGTGTAGTTAAGTTTCACTTATATTCTTCTGGATTCATTCAAAATTATGCCGTATGGACTAAGCACGGAGAAGGAGATGAGTCATCATGGTGGACACTTCTGGATGGTAATGGCAGTAACGGTCCACACTCTGATGAACCAGCACATGCTGCAGAGACTATAGAAATGGTTAGTACTTTATGTTCAGAAATTTTTTCAAAGGAATCTGAGAAGATGCAACGGATACTCAATGATGCAGGGAAACCCCTATATGAAGGATGCAAGGATTTTACAAAGATATCTGCAATGTGTGATCTGTTTAACTTGAAGGCACGGAGCTTCCAACAAGTTCTTTAATGAGCTTCTACCACTGTTACAATCCATGATCCCTCCAGGAAATGAGATGATGAAAAGTACATATGAAGCTAAGAAGGTGATGAGAGATTTGGGTTCAGGTTACGAAAAGATACATGTATGCATCAATGAATGCATTCTCTATAGGAAGGATTACAAGGATGAAGTCAGGTGTCCAACCTGTGGGGAATCAAGATGGAAAGTTGACGACACCACCAAAGAGGTGCATGAAAAAATTCCGGCAAAAGTCTTGTGGTATTTCCCAATCATCCCAAGACTGAAACGGTTGTTTCAATCAAAGAGAATTGTCGAATATTTATTGTGGCACGCATTCAGAAACAACAAAGAAGAGGGTGTTTTAAAGCATCCGGCGGACTCACCAGCATGGAAAAATATAGACGAAAGATATCCCATAATTCGTGATGATCCTCGAAATCTGCGGTTAGGCATTTCGACTGACGGGGTTGACGTAAACAAAGGCATGCAAAAACAGCACAGTGTGTGGAAATTCTGACAGTGATTTACAACCTTCCGCCAGAGTTGTGTATGAAGAGAAAGTTCACCATGATATCATTAGTTATCGATGGGGGTCCTTGTAAGGACATTGATGTTATGTTAGAACCGTTTGTCGAGGATCTCAAGAAATTGTTTGAGGGAGTCGAATGTTTTGATGCGCTGAAACAGGAGATGTTTACTCTACGTGCGGTTTTTTTATGGACAATAAATGATTACCCGGCTCTCGGTACTCTTTGTGGTTGCCCCTACCAGGGACGAGACACCTGTAAGGTGTGTGGGAGAAATACTTACTATGTCAGGCTCCAACATTATAAAAAAAGAGGTTTATACCGGGCATAGAAGATACCTACCATACAACCATCCATTCAGAAGTCAGAAGGGGTTCAACGGAAAAGAAGAACATGAAAAGGCTCCGGAACTTATGACCCCTTCAGAAATATACAATGAGGTAAAGTCTATAAAGAATAAATGGGGAAAGGGACGGAAGAACATTGTGGTGGAATTCGTGCAGGATAACCCTGGAAGCGGTGGAAAGATGAAGAGAATCGAAAAGACCATCGACCCAATAAAGGAGAAGGGGAAGGAGAAGGAGACTGCCAGGCCCTACTGGAAAAAGTTCAATATTTGGTTCTGACTCCTCCCCTACTGGCGATATCATGTTGTCCACCATTGCATAGATTTCATGCACGTCGAGAAGAATGTATGCGAGAGTATCGTTGGAACATTGTTGAACAATGAATTTAAGTCGAAAGACCACCTTGCTGCTCGAATGGACCTGAAGGAGATGGGTTTTAGAGACGATTTGCAACCTCGGGAAAATGGCAAAGGGGGATATACACTAAAGGCAGCATGTCACTCATTAAGCCCAGAGGAAAAGGACAAGTTTTGTGCAACATTATCCAAGATAAAGGTTCCACAAGGGTATTGTTCAAACTTTTTAACCATGGTGAATCGAAAAGATCGAAAGCTTATCGGACTAAAATCGCATGATTATCACATGCTAATGCAACATTTTTTTCCCATTGCGATTAAATCAATTATGCCGCAGGCAACAAGATATGCTATTATCAGGTTTTGTTTCTTTTTCAGGGAAATATCTAGCAAAGAAATCAAGGTGGCAGAGCTAGAAAAATTGCAGTCGGAACTCGTTGTGACGTTGTGCTTGCGCGAGACATACTTTCCTCCATCCTTTTTCGACATCATGGTTCATTTAACTGTGCATCTTACCAGGGAAGTGCAAATGTTTGGTCTTGTATTCTTTCGATGGATGTATCCGTTTGAAAGGTGCATGAAGGTCATTAAATGGCATGCACGAAACAGAAACAAACCTGGAGGAAGCATTGATGAAGGGAACCTTGCGGAAGAGACAATTGAGGTTATCCATGAGCACCAACAAATCATGAATGATACAGTCGGAATTCCACCAGACAAATTCAATACATCTGACACTGGCGAAGATTCTTATTCTTTCAGGGGAAAACCAATCTCAAAACCAAAGTTTCCTCGTGTTGATAAGGAGTTGTTTGATAAAGCACATTTCTATGTGTTGCAGAATTCGCCTGAAGTTGAACCTTACATTGAGTAAGTATAACTAGATCTAACCAAATAACCTCATTTTTTGTTTAGCTTTTGATTGTGTCCGGATTTCTGTAAAGATAATAA
Organism: Papaver somniferum; assembly: GCF_003573695.1. NCBI lineage: Eukaryota > Viridiplantae > Streptophyta > Magnoliopsida > Ranunculales > Papaveraceae > Papaver > Papaver somniferum. The sequence goes on from NC_039367.1 coordinate 124,620,488, forward strand.
CATTAATCATTGCACTGTCCAGCCGACACAAGGATTTTTTGAAGGAGAAATATTTTGGTATGAATGATAGACAGATAGATCAAAAATATCGTGAAGAGTTCGCCAAATGGTTACAAAAAGTGGTAAGAGTTTGCAGAAAATGTCACTCTTGCTATGCAACTTTTGCGTTGAGACGGAGGCTAATCCTTATAATGTATTTCAGGTTGATAGAGAGTGGGAAGACTCTATGGAAGACTTCAATCAGGACTTAAGGTGGCTATCAAACCCACCGGATCCAAAAGTAGAGACATATGAATCATATCACATCAATGGATACCTGTTTCGCACAAAATCTCATGATGGTTCTGTTAACCAGAATAACGGGGTTTATGTACATGCAACTGACACGCACATTAGAAAAGCTGGGATTACCCTTAGTGTGGCTGGTTATTATGGTGTTTTACAAGAGATATGGGTGCTGAAATATCATACGCTGAAAATGCCACTTTTCAGGTGTAAATGGGTTACCAAATCAGGGGTCTCAAACGACAAACTTGGCTACATTTTGGTTGAGCTAGATAAGTTGGGACACAAGGATGATCCTTTCATTGTAGCCTCCCAAGCTAAGCAGGTATTTTATGTGCCAGACAACCAGGAAAATAAAATAAAAAAGTCTATTGTGTTAGGTGCACCTACCCAAAGCTGGAAATATGCTGCTGGTGATGAAGTCGACGAGGAATTCAGTACGGCAGTTATTTGTCGGAATGAGTATAAATTGCCTAAGGTAGATCAACTTGACCTGCAAAAAGAATCCAGGGATGATTACTATCGGGACGACATTAAGGGTAGAACTGCAAGGAAAGCACCAGCACTAACAGGAGTCCCTGCTTCTCAAACGACTGCATCTAAGCAACCATTTACAAGGACTAAGCGAGCCAGGTCATAGAATGTAGTTGTTTGTGTTTGTTAATGGATGAATGATTAGGTTGGAACATTTTTTTATTTTTGTTTAAGAAACTTTAGCCTTTGTTTTTGGTTTTGGGTTATACTATTTTGGTAATGATGATCATCATGGTACTGAATTTGGTACAAATTTAAGTCAGCAGTTTGGAATTTCCTGTTAACTAGAAAATGAATGTATGGATTGTTGAAAAAATTGATTATTAAATCATGGTAGGGTTTTATATGCAGACGGGTTTTAGCATTATTGTTGGATGAGTTTGGATTTGGCTATACTGATTGTTGAATTAATATTCTGTCATGTTAGGATTAGTAGTAATAGTACTAGGCTTGCACATAGATTTTTTTTTTGGAATTGGACCTAATATAATCTTTGAACTAATCTTACTCCAACAACATTTTATAATCTGGAGTAATACCCAACTACCATCTAAACCAACATTTTATATACCCTATTGATTCACTAATTCAGTCATTCCTACCAATCTCTACTTTACAATCATTGGAATTTTAAAATCATTCACCAAGAACATTGCTTGTTTGTACATCTACTGTATTCAATCCATTACTACTGAAATCAAAAATTTCTTCAAACCCTTCAGACCTACATCCATCACAAGTTTAATACTACTGAAAATTCAAACAACTAGAAGAAGACAGCTAGTTTAATTATATCTAAGCAAACAGAATACCAATTTTAAACACCCGACATGCTACCAGTGCCATTACAACTTTCTTTTGACAACCAAAATTCAAAGCTGCAACATTACTAATCTACCTGACATACGTTAAATGCAACTCTCCCAGCTGTTATCCAAACAATGCACCTGCTGCAAACTGAACCCCAAAATCACCTTACATCTTCTTATATCTTCTTCATCAACACCATGCATCCATAAACACCTGCTGCAAACTGAACCCCAAAAAAAATCTATGTGCAAGCCTAGTGCTAATGCTTGGACTTGGTTCTGTTGTTGTTTCTTGTTTGCTGCTGAATCCATTAAAATATTTTGGTGCTTAAGTATTTTAATGGATTCAACAGCAAACAAGAAGACAACAAAAAAAACAAGTCCAATACTACAAACATTCCTTTAACATTCATCAGCTCATTGAGCATTATATCAAGTTTTTTCAATTCATGAGTCCTGGTAGTGTTCTTCCCCTTCTTCATGAGTTATGTTCTTCAATTCTTCTCTGTCTGGTCTGAGTTCATTACCAATTACATTCTATACATCATCCAATCTTTTTATACAGAAATTCATAGTAATAATCCATTCTATCACAATACCATAAACTTCAACGAAGAGCATAACATTCTCGAAAGATCTCTTAGAAAAAATAACAGTGATAGCACCAACATTACTTCTATACATTCACAAGAGTTCACAATTCATTCAAACTAAACATCATAATACCCAACACTTAAATTCCAAGTACAACCAGATAAGTACCATTCACCAAACTTCTTTCCACACAGTGACCCTAATTGTAACCCAAAAAACATTCAAAACTGAAATTAAAGCCGACCGAGCATTGGGGAGAAGCAAAAAAAAAACTTACTAATATCATCAGCATCAGATTCAAGAAGACTGGAAGACAGGGAAATCACCAGAAAAGCCTTTTCATAAAAAATTTGTTAACTATTTTCAGGCTTTATACTCATCCTAAAAACTTGGCTCATTCTGGTAACACTGTGGCTCTCACCACAAATCATCCCGTCCTCCATCACCACCCCGCTCGCTATCCTCGTTGTTTGATGGAGCAGGAGAAGTTCCACTGGAATCCGAATCACCATTCCCGTCTTCATCATCATCTGAATAATAAGCTCTCACACTAACACTCAAGCGTATCGGCTCACCCTCATTCATGGTTCACGAGAAGATTTTGGGATTGGCAAGCTCATAAGCAAATCGCCTCTTCAGATGATCATCATCATAAACAATTTCTCCATCCCCATTTCCTTTAATACTTCCATCAACATCAACGGACTCTATGTTCCCGATCTCCATCTCACCATCATCTTCACCATCTGCCTCAAACCCATCAAATGACTCAGAATCGTCTTCAGTGCTGCTTCCATACTTGGGTGCTTTGGCATCTCTGGAATCTCTCTTTGCTTGCCTTTCCTCCCACTCCTTATCTTTCCTCTCTCGCCTCTCATAATACTTTGGCAGCCATACACCATATACCCTCTCAAGCCTTCTCTCCTCTTGTTCCTTTCTTCGAGCAGCTTGCTCTTCTTCCCTCTGCTGGATCTGCAACTGCAACTGCCTATCAATCTCAGATTGAATATTTCTTTGCAACTTCTGCAATTCCTCTAATTTCATCGAAGAAAGAAGTGATTTAGCTAACTCATATTCTGGTGAATCTGGAGATGCAACAGTTGATGTTCGTGAAGACTCATATTCTCCGGCCATTTCTCATTTCCACTAAACCTTTCCTATTCTGGTGAAAATGCTATAATTTTTTACCTTGAAATTGCTAATTACCCTCACAAACCACCTTTTAAAGCCACCAACGTACCTATTCATTCCCATTTAAGACGCTTGGTTAAGAGTCATGTCGCTTTGTTTACCACGGCTCTTCAAAGCCATGCGTCTGATTTCACCCTTTCAAACCATAATTACACTACCAAGACCTATTTTCAACACCTAATCTTCATTAAGAGTATCTGGTGGGTCACCAAACTTTGAATTTTATCTTTGGGGTCTCATTAACATTTTATGTTACATGCAGATTAGGAAATGGCAGCATCAGTTGGGAGGCACCATTGCAGTCTGGCCACACTTTCAACTTGGCGTGTTTATTTAAATGTTGAGTAGTTCAACCAGTCTACTATTATCAAAACACTAATCATAAACATCTAAAGATGGGCAGTTTGGTGGATTAGTACGTTATCAAACTTCTTCGAGGTCATCCGTTCGAATATGGGCGAAAGCTTTTTATTAATTTTTTCAAAACGAACTTTTTAGCCACGCTATAAAACCGGCGTGTCTGTAGAACGCACACTATGGATAGACATATACTAGCGTGTCCAAAGAATAACTTTTTGGCCACACTTTCAACTTGGCGTGTTTATTTAAATGTTGAGTAGTTCAACCAGGATAGTATTTTCAAAACACTAATCATAAACATCTAAAGATGGGCAGCTTGGTGGATTGGTACGTCATCTAACTTCTTTGAGGTCATCCGTTCGAATATGGGCGAAAGATTTTTATTAATTTTTTCAAAACGAACTTTTTAGCTACGCTATAAAACCGGCGTGTCTGTAGAACGCACACTATGGACACACATATACTAGCGTGTCCAAAGAAGAACTTTTTGGCCACACTTTCAACTTGGTGTGTCCATATATCCTACACTATGGACACGCATATACTGGCGTGTCCAAAGAAGAACTTTTTGGCCACACTTGAATTTGGCGTGTCAATCAATCGTACACTATGGACACGCATATACTAGCGTGTCTAATGAACCAACTTTAAAACCACACCTTAAATGGCGTGACTAACATTTTGGACACACCACAACTACCTAATGTGTCCATAGACTGGTCTATAAACACGCCTAATAGCTAATGTGGCCATAGACTGGTCTGTAAACACGCCCAATCAAAAATTTGAAGTTAACGTGACTAAACGGTTGAAATTTTGACACGCTACTAGCCCTGGCGTGGCTGAAAGCACTTATATGAACACGCCCATTGAACATGGCATGTCTATAGGGTAGAAGTATACCCTATAGACACGCCAAAACCAAAAAGGCATGACAGGGAAATTTATATTTGGCGAGGCTAAAGGCCATTTCTGTACTAGTGACAAGAGCATGAGTCTCAAGAAGACTCTAATGGAGAAATTAACGAAGATCAAAATTCTTCGAGAAAGATAGACATTAGTTTTGATTTAGTGTAATAAAGTCTATCTTGAATAAAACTATCTTTTTGGTTATGAATAAAATTTTTATTTTTGAGTAATTTTCTTGTGATAGTTTTCGGTTTACATAGCTTGTGCTTTATTGCTTTTACATTATTGATATGTATGATTATGAGATGTTTGATTTCGGTTTTATTACCTTGATATTCGATCTCATATTGGAATCCTCATGGTTTGGGTGACTTTTTGATTTAGCAGGATTAAGTTCCAACCCAAGTAGGTAGGCTTCATCAAAGGATTATGAGGGGTTCTCTTGGAAACAGTATGTGAAAAAGTCACAATATGTTGAATCGGTTTTGGTTTAGCATAAAAGCATGTGTTTCGACAGTTTTCGACTTTTGCTTGCAATAGTTCAAAACCGGTTTTCAACCTTTCTCTGGTAAAGGTTGAGGTATGTTGTTATTCTTTTTGTTTGCGAATAAGGATGACAACAAGAGGTGATATTTCGTTATCGATCCTCCCTGGACGAAGATGCAATCATATTGGAGGACTGGATGCGAAATTGAGGTAACAATGTTGTTAGTTAATTGTTTTCCTGTTTAAGAAAAGCCTGAGTTTATATTATATATATGTATTGCTTTTGCTTAACGAAATTTAGGTGCAATTGATTTGTTATTCCATTATGTGTGTGTGGATGTGTTTTAATTGATTCCTATTAAGAAAAACTATTATTATCTTACTTTGTGTGGTATGAATCGTTTAGGCTTATAAAATTGTGGTACAATTGATATGTGTATTGATTCAATTGGTTCCAGTTAAGGAAAACCATTGTTGTCTTGCTCTTTGTTTGGTATCAATGGTTTAGACTTACAAAAGTGCGGTACAATTGATAAGTATGTGATTTAATTGGTTCCGGTTAAGAAAAACCTTTGGTATTTTTCTTTGGTAGTTTATCACTGGTTTAGGCTTACAAAATTACGGTGCAATTGCGTGCTTATAACGTCTTATGTTGATTCAATTGCTTCCGGTTGAGGTGAATAATTTTGCAAGTTGATTTATATTGGTTTGTATGAATTATTTATGGCTTAACAAAATAAAATATGTACGGGATGAGTTGTTTAGTCCAATTCGATTCCGGACAAGAAACTAAGTTAATTCTGATCTTAGTTTGTCTTATCGAAGTGAGGTTTCGGTTATTCAAGTCTAATCGAATGCCTAAACAAATAAATACTAGTTAACTAACCTAGTATTTGGTTTGTTTGAAATTGAAAGGTCTAAGTATATGGATAATTAGAACCTGATGAGAAAAATGAAGTGTATACTTTATTTTGGTCTTATCGAATTAAGCGGTTGTTCTTGGAAAATCGGTTTAGCAAAGGAGCTAATTTGATTAGTTGTTTTTGGTTTGCTAAACTAAATGGGAAAAATTGTTTCGGGCAATTGTTTCCTTGGTAACACTTCAAAAATAAAACTACTTGTAGTTTCGGTTTTGATGTTGGTTATCAGAACGTGATGTGTGGAACCCTCGTGCCTAACTCTACAGGTTTGCAAGTCTATTTCTGAGATTTGTAAGATTCTTTTCGTGTTGTCCTTTATTTATTTTTTCTTTGTCATTTTTGTGACAAAAAGGGGGAGAAAATAACAGGCGATACAGGCATTGATTTTATCTTTCTTAGGTATATATCAATTGGTGTCGCTAGGAAAAACAACATTGGTGCTTGAATGTTATATCTAACGAAAGAGTGAAAGCACAGTCTAAGGGGGAGTACATGTCATATTGTGGTATAAAAAAGCCGTGCGGATTGAATATCTACCTATCTTCCTTAGGGGGAGTATTTTTCTTTGTTATTATGATGTCAACAACGACATTTTCAAGGATTGAATGTAAGCAGGTTTACTGTGCTGTTGAATCGGGAATCAAGCGGTGTAATGAATTCTTGTAATTTGTTTATCCATATGATGTAAGATTTTTGTCACTAAAATTGACAAAGGGGGAGATTGTTAGAGCATTGCTCGGTTGAACCCACCATGCGTTGGTATGTCAAGTGTGGTTGTCATATTTTAGTGAACCAAAACTCATGTTAAGAGTCGCTTGATTATGTACTAGAGTTATACTTCGTATAGGTTAGCTTGAAAGCTTTAGGATATGAGACATTACAAGTATTGCGAATTCTTGAATATGTGAAGAAGTACAGAGCTACAACAACAATAATCATCCTTCCACTTGAGGTTAGTGATATTTGACTTGAACTGTTTCATTCCCTATCGTATCTTTCAAGTCGTGCATATTGAAAACATAACTGCGAAGCATGTTTGAACTCTATATAGACATAGTATTAAGGAATACAATACGAGGTTTATTGCTTAACCATTAAACTTTGTAGATAAAACATCGCCATAGTCATTTGAATGCTATTGTGATTATGTATGGGTATGAGGTGAGGATTTCATCCTAGGGAACAATGTTTTACATGTGTTCTAAGGAAGTAAGTTCATAAGCTTGTTTGTGAACCTGAAAGGAAATTTCCATGCGTTATTGGTTTTGTTATTCATTGCATATCTTATGAACAACCAATATGTGTGATTGAGTATAACCGTTCACGACTTGTTGTGTTCTTGGTAGAACTATTCACAAAGGCCTGACTTATGTATTGGTATGACTTTTATTAGTGAAACCGATCTTAAGTAATCACCTTGGTATGTATCGGTTATGCAACTGCCAAATGAAATAGGGGAACCGATCCTTGTAAGGGGTGAAGGGAACCGATCCTAGTAAGGGGTGTAAGGGGAACCGATCCTTGTAAGAGGTGAAGGGGAACCGATCCTAGTAAGGGGTGCAGTGCAAAGAGGGAACCGATCCTTGTATGGGTGCAACAAATTTACAGTGAAGAGGGGAACCGATCCTGTGAAGGGGTGCAACACATATAAGTTAGATACCATATATGTGGGGAACCAATCCTAGTACCTAGTCAACCATATCTTTGGTAAGCTAGTGTGACTATGCGTAGTACTCACATGGAGGTAGAAACGAAACTTGTTTTGGTAGAAACGAAACTTGTTTTGGTAGAACCGCAAACCCATGAGTGTGATTGAATGTTTGGTTTGATCAATCACATAGTTCTTGAAAGTCAGATGAACCAATTCTAAACTTGTTTGGAAGTGTGGCAAATCGGTTTCAAGAATGTAAGTGTGAAAGAGAACTTACAAAGTAAAGATGTCGACAAACTTTGAACACGTGATGAATGCGTAGTTGCTATAATTGTTCAAAGATATTCCTTAAAGTATAAATGGAAGAAAATCCTAGGATCGAAACATATAAGTTAAGAATCTTTTAATTAAGGTTATTAATTTATCTTGGATGAAAACTTATGAAATTGGTAATGTGCATTTACTAATTATATTTTCTAAGAGATTTCGATTATATTTTTGGACAGAGCATTTCCAGGAATTATGAAAACCGAATTTATGCATTTATAAATATCTTGAGAATATTTTCGGTTTTGGAAATTCCTTGGTGTCCAAACTTCCTTGTATATAAATACCGAAGTTTTCCTTTACTAGCAAACTAATCCTTCGTAACAATTTGACTTCCTCTTTTGTCATTGTTACTGGTGTATCTGCCTATCGGAGAGGAGAGTAATCTAATTAGGTCAAATCTCTTACGGCCGCTCGTTTTAAAGTCTTCTTTGGGATTGAGAAGCTCTAGCGCGACCCGTTGGTGGGAAACTAGATATTTGCGGTTTATCTTTGTTTTCGATTTGATTTGATTGACTAACGAAGGTTGAAATCTGTTTGCACCTAGTTTTTTTATGCTTGAGAATCTTCTCTTATGATCTAAGATTCACCCAAACTAGTACAGAGTTTCGATAGGGATCTTTAGACTGTTTGTAGTTCTAAAGACGATCTTGTGATAATCCATTGTTAACAGAATCCGTTTTGTGCGTGATTGATCACAAGAGATTCAAGTGATTGTGTGCAGGTTTTTATTGGAGATTAAAGAAGATTTGAAGACAAAGAAGATATTGAAGATCTGACTTGGGTTTATAATCTTTGGTGTGCACAATACTTGTTTGGGAAAAGAGGATCCAATTGGTAATCGGTTTATCCTTGTGGTAGATTAGATCGATTGATTGAAGTAGATCGGCATCAACACGGTTCCTTTTGGATTAAAGGTGTTGTTGGCTTAATCTTAATTGATTGCCTTCGGGTGATTAAAAGTAAGATAGATCTTGACCTGACAAAGGATTGAGATAAACGGAAGAGCCTTTGTTCGACTCATATCACTTGGTTGAAGAGAGTTGTTACCAGACAGATTTCTTGTTCCTTTACTGTTTGGAATACGAACCAAAGGGATTGTTCCAAGTACGTGTTTGAGGCGTGGGAATACAGACGGAACTGGGTATACTATAGAGTTAGGTACTTGGTCTCAACTATAAGAAGGAAGTGTAATTTCTATAGCGGCTTAATCCTGAGAGTATTCAATTCTGGACTAGGTCCCGGGGTTTTTCTGCATTTGCAGTTTCCTCGTTAACAAAATCTTGCTGTGTCATTTACTTTTATTTTCCGCATTATAATTGTTTTATTATAATTAAAGTAAATCACACAAACGTTAATATCCTATTACTTGATAAGTGAATCCTATTGTGTTTGGTTAACACACTTTGTCGTTGCATTGTCTCGATCTCGTATCCATAGACAATCACACAGAGTGTGAACCGATTAGTTGTATTGTCTCGATATCGTATCCAAAGACAATCACTTTCGGAGGAAAGGACTTATAGGTAGGAAAAGTTTTAGCCTGAGGTATATTTGGGTACCCTCGCCTTTTCAATTGGTATCAGAGCAGGCAAACACGAAAAGATCTAACAATCTGTGTTTGGTGCGATCCAACCTATAAGAATTGAATCTTGATCGATCCATTTAACGTAGTTGCAGATTCCTTCACAAGTTCTTTGTGGAAATCACGTATGGAATATTTAATACTTCTATTCCTAAAGATGTTACGAATGATGTTTATTTATGTCTTGAGTGAATTACATGTTCCTTTGGTAAATATAGGATGGTGTATCATACTATTGTGCTACTATGATATTGTATCATGTGTAACAGGTTATATCTTGAAAATGGATGAGATTCCTCTTATGATTTGTATGAATCATGGCTATTGTATTCCAATTAAATGTGGAATTTAAATATAATTTGGTTAGCCTACCAGAGTATATACACATACATTTTCAGATTTAACTCTGCTAATGTTTCGCCATCTAGGATGCGATTTTGGAAACTTGATGTTCCTTCAAGGAATATGTTTTCTGTTAATAACTTTATTAACAATATATTGTTTCATACTCCTCACAATTGTTTTAATTAAGCAAGTGATCTTTTGAAATACATGTTTATTGATTCTGAAAAAGCGGAGGTCTAACAACACCACCCAATATTTCGATTAGCAATCTGAACGGACAATGTCCGAAACATTCTACTAGAGAATAATCAACTAGACAGTCAGACTCAATCTAAAATATAGTGTCTCAAGGAGTTGATATCTATATCTCTTAATATAATTTTACTCAAGCAAACAACGAGTCTCGATTAAAGAGAGATAACTTGGACGGTACCAAAGACCAATGTCCAAGTGTTAATCAATGAAACCAGCAATCACAAGATTGGATCTCCAATTGATTAACAACGCACAACTTGTATTATTTCAATTATATAAACAAATATAATGTGGAAAAATAAATAACACAGATACCAGAAATTTTGTTAACGAGGAAAACGCAAATGCAGAAAAAACCTCGGGACCTCATCCAGATTAGATACACACTGTATTAAGCCGCTACAGACACTAGCCTACTCCCAATTAACTTCGGAATGATCTATAGTTGAACCCCCACCAGTCTCCCACTGATACAAGGTACAGTTGCACCCCTACGCCTCTGATCCCAGCAGGATACTACGTACTTGATTCCCTTTGCTGATCTGACCCACAACAAAGAGTTGCTACGACCCAAAATCGCAGGCTTTGACAATAAACAAATCTGTCTCACACAGACAAGTCTATCAAAGGATAAATCTGTCTCCCACAGATAAACCCTAATTTATTGTTCCGTTTTTTGATAATTCTATCAAGGTATATTCAAGGAACCAATTGATAAATCCGGTCTTATATTCCCGAAGAACAGCCTAGATAAATAAATCAACTCTCAATACTTGATTCCTGAATACACAACAAGAATACTGAGGATTCACGAACAGTGAGACGAAGATGTTCGTGAATACTTTATCTTACCTATTGGAGAAACAAGTTCTCGAGCCAATCAGAAACAATTGTACTCTTAACGATAGAAACGTAAGATCAGATCACCCAACTACGATAAAAGTAGTATCGGTCTGGCTTCACAATCCCAATGAAGTTTTTAAGTCGTTAATCCGAGTTTGAAGAAGAAACTCAAGGATTAATGGAGATCGACTCTAGCTTTGAAGAAAACTAGTATCACACAAGAAAGGTGTGTGGGGATTAGTTTTACTCAACCTAGACGTCCACTATTTATAGCCTTTCAAATCAGGGTTTTTACTTAAGAATTAAGCAAACAATATCAACCACTGATTTAGATCCAAGCCAATATCTCTCAACCGTTAGATCGAAAGACAAAGCTTGTCAAACACACTCGTGTACGTTTTCCAGGTTTGTGAAAACCGACCCAAACGTTCACATACATGTTGGTTCAATATAGCAACCAAAAGGCAACCATATTAGCTTCACATATTAACCATGTTCCTCATCCATCATAACTAGTCCACTTGACTCAAACGAACTAGTTAGAGAGACATTCAATTGCTATGAGATCTTATGTAACTACACAAGACACAATTGAACTCTAGATGATATCGATTCGATTAGAATCGGCTCAATGAACATTATAGCCACGGTTTGCATAAAGCATTCCTTAGTAATTTAATGTTATGTTCAGAGCAAATCATCTTAGATTACAACCACTCAAGTTCACAAACAAGTTCGCGGACTTAAGTATTCGGTTTGAGTTTTCCAAAACTCAACAGAAATTCTCGGTCGAGAACTTCCGCCAGTTCTCGGACTAGGTCTATGGACGAGTTCGCGGACTTGCGTCACACAAACGAGTTTCGAAAATCCCAGCAGAAATTCTTGGGTTTGAGAACTTTCGGCAGTTCACGGACTGAGTTCGCGGACTGGGTTCACGGACTGAGTTCGCGGACTGGGTTCGCGGACTTGGCAAGCCAATTCCACAATCCTACCGAACATACTTGCTCAACAAAGTTCAAAGAACTTCGGATCAAGGGTTATGTAATCTACTCTCATTTTAATCATTGAGACTTTCTCTTAGAACGCTATCCCAACCGTTATTCACAGATTATCTTCACGTGGAGCAATTCTCAACTTAGTGATTGAAAGATGAAGATAAACTTGGTTAAAGCAAAAAGCTTCACCAACTCACATACTTCGAGAAAAATATAAGCATTGAATACTCAGATCGAAATAGTAGTGTGTTTGATCTAGTCTATAAAGCATACGACTTTTGTCTCATAAGAAGTAGGAGATAGAATAGATAGACTTATGAGTGACAGATAAGTTCAAGTCTTCACATACCTTTTTGTTGATGAAGTTCCATGGTTTCTTGGTGTAGATCTTCGTCGTTGTCGTTGAATCACCATGAAGTCCTTGAGCTCACCTACACTTTTCCTATCCTATTCCGAGACTTGCTAATAGGCTAGATATCAAGACTATATAGTTTTTATCACTAACATTGACAAACATGCTTGATATAGCAACGCATGCGAGGTCGACCGAGCTATGCTCTAACAATCTCCCCCTTTGTCAATTTTAGAGACAAAACTATTAATACATATGTAATACAAAAAGGATAATCTTTAGTGGCTCCTATTCCATAGTCTAATCTTCAACATTCCTTGAAATCTTCGTCCTTTCCAAGTACTCCAATGATTCCAAAGGTTGTAAGTTCAGCATCATCGTTGTTGAAGATTCGTAGCACAATAATGAGAGAAATCGAGATTCTCAATCATTATTAACAGTGTCATAGTACTACTATGAATATCAAAGTCCAATTGCATCACGAATTTAACAATAGTACTATGGTGATATGTATCACTCCCCCTTAGTCGATACCTATCTCTATCATGGAAACCACTCCCCCTTACACAATGATCCAAAAACCATATGTATTATGTAGTGTGAACTACAATATTTCTCCCCCTTTTTGTCAATAAAATTGGCAAAGGTAAAGAGCGGGTTCATAATGAAATTCCCACGAGAGACAATGCATAACCAAAAGAGAAGACACACATCATCTTAAATTTAGATGCAATCTTATAGCCGAAGCTAACAACATTCATCAAGGAGTTTTAAGATTCAAGATAACCCCTATAAAATTCCACAGCCGCACTCCCCGCAAGATATTACCATTAAGCACAAGTTCAAAAGAACTCTCCCCCATAATATGTCATTCCCAAAAGAGAACAACATAAGCGACCTTAATTTCAAGAGAAAAGAAGGATTTATTTGGACACCAAAAATCAAAAAGATGATCTTTTATATCCGAAATACAACCAAATTAACCAAAAGTAAACCCGTGATTAATTTAATTGTCAAGAGAAATTAAATCAAAACCACAAAAGTGATCAATTTAATTGAGCGTGCTCAACACAAGTAAACTCACGGAGCAACGAGTTACGACTAAGTTAATCATACGGAGATAACCAACTTAATCGTTCAAAGTACTCAACATAAGGAGAACCTTACGGAATACATAACTACAATAACCACAAGAGAGAATGATTACTATAGTCTTTCAAATACTCAACACAAGAAATTGTGGAATATTTGAAACATTAACTAGATTAACTACAAGAGAACTTATAATTAATCTAATTGGATAACCAACAACCAAATTAATCATTGAAGTAATCAATTTAATTATTTTGGGCTCAACATAAGATATTATGGAACCCCGATTAAGGTATCAAAGAATTGACACACCTAACCGTACATGTACTCAACATAAGTAAGAAGAAAAGAAGACTTATGGAGTACAAAACTAAATAACCAAGCTAGGCGATTAATTTAGTTTCATATGCTCAACATATAGCATCTGATGGAACAACCAACTAAACCAAGATAAATTGACTTAGTTGTAAGGTGCTCAACATAAGACGCACAATGGAGCCTTCACATTTTTCATAAAATAAAACAATTAAGTTCAAAACCGTGGATATACAAGGATCAATTCTATCTTTGCATCACAAAGTGACATAATAGACTTTATCCTTGCCAAAACAAACGACCACATCCTATTTTCCATCAAATACATGATTGCATAGGGTTTGCGTTTGTCATTGTCAAAAGTCGATTCGTTCCTTAACCATGAAACCGATCATGAACGACTTTACTTTTGACACAAATATAGGATCTTCAAGTTCACGGACGTAAACAATACATATCCCATAACAATATTGCAATAAAAGAAACCAAACATAATATTGCAATAACAATCATCCTCAAAATATTTTTAGAATTTTATGACCAAAACCTAAAAAATAAACATAAGAGAATGAAACAAACGATAGCTATGTGTAGTCACAATCTTGGCTATCAACACTAGTTACTCTTCACTAATCATTAAAAGAAGACTTCCTAGGCTTTAATGTCTTTGAGATATTCAACATCATTCCCAAAATCCTTATCATCAACGACCATAGGTACATACGGTTCGCGAAGATAAGAATTAATATCAGTAGCCTGTCTGGGTTGATGATATCGAGCAAGAGCTCTCTGAAACTCCAAAGACCTTGATACATACACTTTAATTTCGCGAATCTCCCTTCTGACTTCCTTTAACTCATCAAGAACATCGGAATACTTCTGAGAATTAGAAGGAACAGTCTTTTCCTTTCTTGTTCTTTTTCTTTTCAAAGGCCTAGAAACAGGAGATCTCCCTTTTTCCTTGTTGATTGCATTCACAATCGTATTGACATACTCCATAGACATCATCTTGAGAACATTTATTACCAACTGATTTTTTTGGATGGAATTCACAATCTCATGAAGAAGTCTAAATATATAGGAATGTCAAGAAGGAAAAAGGAATGTAGGGTTCGAAACCTATAGACAGGTCCGCGGTCGGCAACTCAAAAACCCTAAAAAGAGTAGAATTGTCGATAAAGACCCTTTCTTTTATTTGATAGACAGAAAATCAAAACCTAAGAAAAGAAACAACTTTCCCTACAACCTGTTCATATCGATATTGTCTCTTTTCACAGGCATGAGACAAGATTGATCAACACAATTAGTTTGTGTTGTGGTGAACGATAATTTGTCCACCTTTTTCCTCAGGAGAGGAGATGACAGGCTTCTGTCTGTCAAAACTACTATACCATGTTTTCTTCTCCGATGGTCAAGCTTTGGAAACCGGCTTCTTAAACGAAGATAAAATCTTACATACCTCAGCAGTCTCCTGAGCGAGTTTAAGCTTTCATGCTAGATGATTAGCTCTTCGTTGAAGCTTGTTGGCGTGCCTTACTTGATGTTTGTACTTGTAACACCTTGAAAGTTCGTGTCCCCTCATCGAACAAAATGAGCACGTCAAACTAGGATAATAATCAGGCATCTGCGGTGCAACAGCATCTAGGCACAAAGTAGATCCTGAAAAATCACGACTAGGGTTTCCAAACGATTCTTCCTGCTTGATTGTAACTTCTTCCTTCCCGAACCCATCGAGGTTGATATATGTATTGCTGCAAGTATCAAAATCGATGTTCTCACAATGAAGTCGTACACTTGATTTCATGTCTTCATCAGAATCATATATATCTGACATCTCGTCAAGTGTTACAGCCAGACCTTTGTTCCCAGTGTATTTTCTACGATTAGGGCATTCGTTAGCGAAATGGCCAAAATCTTTACACTTAAAGCACTGAGGCATGTCCTCGTCATCAGCCTCGTCGGCGTCCCTGTTTTTAGGAGGTACGTGTCCGTGAGGTTTGTCTGATGACTTGGGCCTGTCTCTCGAGAACCGTTTACTTCTCTTCAATAGAAGATCCCTAAACTGTCTCGTGATCAGGGAGACTGATTTGTCAAGATCTTCATCTGAAAAATCATCCTCAGACTGATCATCCTCAAATACATGAACACTCTTACTTATGGCAAGTAATTTAGTGTTCTTCTGTGATTTAAAGCCAACATCCTTTCCTACTTTGGATGTATGCTCATGGTCAAAGATCTTGAGCTTCCCAACCAAGGTATTTCTGGAAAGAGTATTAAGGTTATTTTCTTCTACGATGGCATGCTTCTTAGATTCGTATCTAGATGGCAGCGATCTGAGAATTTTCATCACAATGTCCCTTTCAGGAATAGTCTTACCCAATGCAAAAGATGCATTAACAATTTCAGACACTTTGTGATTAAACTCATCAAATGTTTCTTCATCTGCCATACGAAGGTTCTCCCATTCGGAATTTAGGTTTTGAAGCCTGGCTTCCTTTTCACTGGAGTTTCCTTCGAATACGGATTCTAAGATATCCCAAGCATCTTTCGACCTAGTGCAAGTAGACACATGGTGTTGAAGACTTGGGGCAATGGAATGTATGATAGAATTCAACCCTTCAGAATTCTGCTTTGCGGCAAGAATCTCAGCAGGAGTGTATAAACCAATATCTTTGGGAATGGTTCCTTCACCTTCTGCAACAACGGGTGCATCATAGACATTAACAACAAATACCCATGATTGAAAATCACGCGATTGAAGAAAAGCTCGCATAGAAATTTTCCGCCATAAGTAGTTGAAGCCATCGAACACTGGTGGTACGTTAATGGAGACAACCCTTTTGTCCATACAGTCAGATCGCTACAAACACGAACTTATTAGGTCTTGAACGTGTTTGCCTGCTTTGATACCAATTGAAAAAGCGGGGGTCTAACAACACCACCTAATATGTCGACTAGCAATCTGAACAGACAATATCCGAAACACTATACTAAAGAATCAACTAGACAGTCAGACTCAATATAGAATATAGTGTCTCAAGGAGTGGATATCTCTATCTCTCAATATAATCTTACTCAAGCAAACAGCGAGTCTCGATTAAAGAGAGATAACTTGGACGGTACCAAAGACCAGTGTCCAAGTGTTAATAAATGAAACCAGAAATCACAAGATTGGATCTTCAATTGATTAACAACGCACAACCTGTATTATTTCAATTATATACACAAATATAATGCGGAAAAGAAATAACACAGACACCAAAAATTTTGTTAACGAAGAAACCGCAAATGCAGAAAAACCCCGGGACCTCGTCCAGATTAGATACACACTATATTAAGCCACTACAGACACTAGCCTACTCCCAATTAACTTCGGACTGATCTATAGTTGAACCCCTACCAGTCTTCCACTGATACAAGGTACAGTTGCACCCCTACGCCACTGATCCCAGCAGGATACTACGCACTTGATTCCCTTTGCTGAATTGACCCACAACAAAGAGTTACTACGACCCAAAATCGCAGGCTTTGACAATAAACAAATATGTCTCACACATACAAGTCTATCAAAGGATATATCTGTCTCCCACAGATAAACCCTAATTTATTGTTCCGTTTGTTGATAATTCTATCAAGGTATATTCAAGGAACCAATTGATAAATCCGGTCTTATATTCCCGAAGAACAGCCTAGATAAATCAATCACCTCTCAATACTCTATTCCTGAATACACAAGAAGAATATTGAGGATTCACGAACAGTGAGACGAAGATGTTCGTGAATACTTTATCTTACCTATCGGAGAAACAAGTTCTCGAGCCAATCAGAAACAATTGTACTCTTAACGATAGAAATGTAAGATCAGATCACCCAACTACGATAAAAGTAGTATCGGTCTGGCTTCACAATCCCAATGAAGTCTTTAAGTCGTTAATCCGAGTTTGAAGAAGAAACTCAAGGATTAATGGAGATCGACTTTAGCTTTGAAGAAAACTAGTATCACACAAGAAAGGTTTGTGGGGATTAGTTTTCCTCAACCTAGACATCCCCTATTTATAGCCTTTCAAATCAGGGTTTTTACTTAAGAATTAAGAAAACAATATCAACCTCTGATTTAGATCCAAGCCAATATCTCTCAATCGTTAGATCGAAAGACAAATCTTGTCAAACACACTCGTGTACGTTTTCCAGGTTTGTGAAAAGCGTCCCAAAAGTTCACATACATGTTGGTTCATTATAGCAACCAAAAGGCAACCATATTAGCTTCACATATTAACCATGTTCCACATACATCATAACTAGTCCACTTGACTCAAACGAACTAGTTAGAGAGACATTTAATTGCTATGAGATCTTATGTAACTACACAAGACACAATTGAACTCTAGATGATATCGATTCGATTAGAATCGTCTGAGGTTTGGTAAAGTCGTTTCCGAGAAAACCAAATCAGACGAGGTTTGCTGACTTCATTCATGAGACACAGATGTACATGTTATAATGGAATCATGATAATGATTTTCAGCAAAAAGACTATAAGAGCAATCATATATTTCCTCTGGACAGTAATCAAGAGTATTCACCCATGCTTTAGTTATCTCTCTTACCTCTATTTCAGGATTTTTTGAAGAGACTTGAACACTCACAAGCCCAGTTTCATTAGTACGGCTCTTCTGGATATTCTTATCCTTTACTTTGACTAACGAAGTTTCTTTTTGAGACTTTTTTTTACTACGTCTGAGAATTTTCTTAAGTTTCTGAATAAACAGAGATAACGTAGAAATAAAGCAATTCTCACTTTTCACGTTCGTCAATTTAGGATGACATGTCTTATGATTAGGAGAAGTTTCATGATTGCACCACAAATCACGACCATCTCTTGACATGTATTCGCGATCGAAAATTCTAAGTTTTCCGACAAGTGTGTTTCGCGAAAGAGTATTAAGGTTATTCCCTCAACGATGGCATGTCTTTTAGATTCGTATCTGCATGGCAGCGATCGAAGGATTTTCATCACAATTTTCTTTTAAGGAATTGTCTTACCCAATGCACATGATGCATTAACAATTTCAGACAGTTTGTGATAAAAATCGTCGAACAAATCTTCTTCTGCCATATAAAGGTCTTCCCATTCGGAATTAAGGTTTTGAAGCCTAGATTCCTTTTCACTGAGGTCACCTTCGAATACGCTTTCTAAAGTATCCCAAGATTCTTTAGACATAGTGCATGAGACCACATGATGTCTAAGGTTTGGGGTAATAGCATGCAGAATGGTGTTCAACCCGTTGGAGTTTTGACTTGCAGCAACTAACTCGGCAGTATTGTACATACGAAAATCTTTTGGTACGACAACATCTCTTTCCATAACAACAGGAGTCTCATAACCATTCACAACACATATCAGTGACTGAAGAAATGTGCGCATAGCAAATTTCCAGCATAGATAGTTTGAGCCATCGAGGACTGGTGGTACGTTTACAGAGATAGCACTTATGTCCATAGAGTCAGATCGCTACAAACACAGACTTGTGAGGTCTTAAACGTGTTTGCCTGCTCTGATACCAATTCAAAAAGCGGGGGTCTAACAACACCACCCAATATTTCGCTTAGCAATCTGTATGGACTAACTCTGAAATACTTTGCTAGAGAATCAACTAGACAGTCAGACTCAATCTTGATAAAAAGTATCCCAATGAGTTATTATCTCAATCTCTCGATTTGATCTTTACTCAAGCAAATAGTAATCTGCTAGTCTTTATCAAAGAGACATAACTTGGACGGTACCAAAGACTAATGTCCAAGAATCAATCAATATCAATCAACAACCAAAGGTTGGATTTCCAATTGATGATCTTTAACGCACAACCTGTATTATTTCTATTATATAAAAATATAATGCGGAAAAAAAATAACACAGACACCAGAAGTTTTGTTAACGAGGAAACCGCAAATGCAGAAAAACCCCGGGACCTAGTCCAGATTAAATACACATTGTATTAAGCCGCTACATACACTAGCCTACTGCAAACTAACTTCAGACTGGACTATAGTTGAACCCCTATCAATATCCCACTAATACAAGGTACAGTTGTACTCCTACACCTCTGATCCCAGCAGGACACTGCGTGCTTGATTCCCTTAGTTGATCTCACCCACAACTAAGAGTTGCTGCAACCCAAAATCACAGACTTGAAAATAAACAGATCTATCTCACACATAAAAGTCTATCAAAGGATAAATCTGTCTCCCACAGATAAACCCTAGGTTTTGTTCCGTATTTTGATAGAAGTCAAGGTGAACATGAACCAATTGATAATCCAGACTTATATTCCCGAAGAACAACCTAGATTAATCAATCACCTCTCAACAAGGAATCACAAACAGTGAGACGAAGATGTTTGTGACTTCTTTATCTTGCCTATCGGAGAACTCTCACGATCTCAAGCCAATCAAAGATTGTACTCGTAAAAGCGGGGATCTAACAACACCACCCAATATTTCGTTTGTCAATCTGAATAGACAAACTCCAATATACTTTCTATAGAATCAACTAGACAGTCAGACTCAATCTAGAGTAAAGTATATCAAAGAGTTTAATATCTCTATTTCAACACAATCAAAGTTAAACAGAAACAAGTCTGTAAACCTGATTTTAGTGTGAAGCTCTTGAAACAAAGTCTTTTGTTTTAATCACAACCTATTCAATATCCACCGTGTATAAACCTTTTTAAGTAACTATCACTAAAGGAATATTTCAACACAGTATCCACTTGAAATATGGTTAGTCCAGACTGGTCTAACAATGTGAAAATAACAAAATCAATTGTTCAAGATCAATCAAGTCTTATCCAACAAATAAGGTCGGATTTAACAACTATGATTGATTAACATACAACCTGTGTTATTTCAATTATATAAATAAAATATAATGCGGAAAAGAAATAACACAGACACCATATTTTGTTAACGAGGAAACCGCAAATGCAGAAAAACCCCGGGTTCTAGTCCAGAATAAACACACACTGATTATAAGCTGTTACACCAAATTCCTACTACCTATTCGGACTAGATGTAATACCTTCTTCAACAACTTGTAGAACTCCTAGCAGAATACCGATTCTCTTTAGAAATCCTTCAGACAAATCTTCTAACAGAACCCGAGGTTCTCTTTAGAAAATACCACAACACGATTGATACGATTCGATATTTTGTTTGCACAAAACACCGGTTTGATTTCCCTTTAGATGTAAATCAAGGTTTTGGAAATCGTGTTTATTTTGATAAAAACAATTACTAGGTAAAAGTAATATCAAAAAAAAACTTTAGATTAGGGATTATTATACCCTTCAATAAAATGAAGAGAAACCTAATTATTCTACCACAAGAACAGCAAGAATAAATCTAGAGATATCTTGTTAAAAACTTCTCAAGGATTTCTATGAGATGCCTCAAAAGAAGTTTTTCTTTCTAATCTTCGATTTCGACTAACAAGTGTTGGTATACGATCGGAAAATGAAATCCATCAAAACCTAGGGTTTATGATCAACAACTCTTGAATGGTTTTATATCAGAAGAGAAAACCTTAGAATAGACAAGAGGTGAAAAACCTAGATTACAAGTTGTATGATCAATCACGAAGACTAAATCCAACTTGGCTTTGTGATCCCTAATACAAAGACTTTTATCTCACTCCCGTTCACGAAGAACGGAAGACGTGGAAAACAACCTCAAAGCTTACACCAAATTTCCAAAGGGGATAAAAACGTGTAAACTTGTGAACCCTTTATTTATAGTGAACGAGGTAGCTTAGAAGCTAAGAAAGGGTTTTGACTATTTTCCTTTTTCAAGACTCTCCTAAATAAGAGAGTCTTTCCTAAGTTACAACTCTTGCCAAAATAATTAAATAAATAATTAATTTAACAAATCGTATTTTTGTGAATAAATCACAAATTAAATTATGAAGGAATCACAAACACTTTAATATGGTAATCAAAGATATTTGGAGTAATAGACAACTTGCCTAGATAAGGAAACATAGCCAATTTGACCAAAGAAGCCTTTTGGTCACGTAATTGAGCTCAAGTCCGCGGACCGTTACAAGCAGCCCATGGATTGTTTCCTACTAACGAACTGTAACAGTTACAACAACACTTATAACTGTTACTTTAATAAATCACTCATAACTTTGTCATCATAACTCGGAATTGAATGATTCTTGGCTCTTTGAATTTGTAAGCTCATTCATTATAACATGAGAACCTTTCCAAGGCTAAAGGAAATTGTCACAAAGGTCGTGAATCAAATAACCTCAAGTATACATACATAAATGTACATTTACTGTCATCGGAATTGTTCCATAGAGTGAGCATATATCTTGATAGATTAGAAAGGTAGAATTGAACAAGAATCCAAATGAAATCAATCACATACCTTTTGATGAGGTACTTGTTGATGTCTTCTTGTAGTCTTCAATCTTCAATCTTCATCATTTAAGGATAGCTTCGATTCAACTTCTTAGACTTAATCTAGTCCGAAACTATTTTTAGTATGCCACATCAAGAATGCATTTTGGCAAATAAATTTTCAACTAACTTGACATACCAACGCTAGTGGGTTCAACCGAGCGGTGCTCTAACAATCTCCCCCTTTGTCAATTTTAGTGACAAAACCATTTTACATATGGCTTGTACTTGTTAAAAGTAAAAATGACAATCTTGATTTCCTTGGTTCTTCAACTCTTCATGTGTTCATCCTGTAATTGTTGAAGATCCATCATAGTATTATTACACTACATCAAAGTTTCATTGTATCACAACTTTGACAATAATAATACGGTGATATGTATCACTCCCCCTTAGTCAATACTCCATCTCGATCATGGAAACCACCCCCCCTACACAATGATCCGAAAACCATATGTATTTGTAGTGTGAACTACAATATTTCTCCCCCTTTTTGTCGATGAAATTGGCAAAGGTACAAGAATGGGATCATAATGAAATTTCCACAAGAGACATTTCATGACCAAAAGAAAGACAACACATCAACTTAATTTAGATGCAATCTTATAGCCGAAGCTAACAGCATTCATCAAGGAGTTTAAAGATACAAGTTAACACCTAAAAAATTCCACATCCGCACTCCCCCCAAGATATTACCATTAAGCACAAGTTCAAAATAACTCTCCCCCATTTGATGTCATTCCCGAAAGAACAACAAGAGCGACCTTACTCCAGAGAGAAGGATTTAGAATGGATCTTAGAAATCCTACAAGGAGATATGATTTAAGAACCAATCATTGATAGTATCTCATGAGATCATGTTACTAAAAAGTTTAGAACTATCTCATGGTAATAACATCACAATATGTAATCATGAAGATCAAGTATTGTGATCATATTTTCTAAGATTCAAACTTGTATAAACAAGAATTGATATGCTTAGATGGAAGAATAACCTTTTCCATAAGGATTTACACCAAGAATGGTTACCATAAGAGTATGAAAAAGATTCTTTGATAATAAAAACCAACATCCATGGCTTTGATAATTGCTTCTAACCTGTTATATATAAGAATTTCAATCACTCATACATGTGGTATTTAACCATATTCTTCTTCACCATAACTAGTTCAATTGACTCAACCATTTTTTTTTCTGTCGGTAGAAAACAATCCATTTGCGACAACAATTATTTGGATACTAATAGTTATAACGGCAAAATCCTTATTTGACGGGCATTCATTTCGGCAACAAACTAATTTTGTCACTGTAAGATACATTTGGGGATGAAAGTCTCGGATTGTTAGCAATAATATGTTTGGAGACTGTAATTTTCCTTTGTCGCTAGAAACCAATTCTGTGACCGAAATAATTTGTCACAAAGAAATATTTAGAGGCGGAGACAGGATTGGTCACTATATTTGGTCACAAAAAAAATTGGAGACGGAGACAGGATTGGTCACTATATTTGGTCACAAAAATTTTCAGTGACAACTTTCAAGACTAAATTTATCGTTTGTCGCGAAAAATATCTATGGTGACCAAAAAAATATTCCTCCCTAAACACTAGATTTGTAGACAAAATTTTACTGTTCACAGAAAATTTTGTCACCAAACGTGTGTTTTGTTGTAGTATCAATTTCTATGAGATCTTATGTAACTACACAAGACACAATTGAATCAAAGATGATACGATTCGATTAGAACCGGCTCATGAACATTATAGCCACGGTTTTCATAAAGCATTCCTTAATAATTAATGTTTCATGTTCAGAGGTCATATTTAGATCATAACCTCTTAAGTTCACAAACAAGTTTGTGGACTTAAGTTAATCGGTTGAGTTTTCCAAACTCAGCAGAAATTCTCGGGTCGAGAACTTCCGCCAGTTCGCGGGCTGGGTTCGCGGACTGAGTTGGCGGACTGAGCACGCAAACGAGTTAGTGGAAAAACCCAGCAGAAATTTTCGGTTGGAAAACTTCCACCAGTTTGCGGACTGAGTCTGCGGGCCGAGTTCGCGGACTTGGCAAGCCAATTCCACAATCCACCCGATTCTTCTTGCTCAACAAAGTTCGAAAACTTCGGATCAAGGAATACATGGTTATGTAATCTAAACTCTCATTTCAGTTATTGAGACATACTCAAAGGACGCTATATAACCGTTATTCACATATCGTTTCACGTCAGATCTATTCTCAAAAAATGATTGAAATATTTCATGAATTTCGTCACTAGGTGAAGATAAACTTGATTTAAAGCGAAAGCTTACCACACATGTTTCGAGGAATATAAGCGAGTTAAACTCAGCTCGAAACAATAAATTGTTCCACATATTCAGAAATTTCCCAACTTAATATGTGCCCCCCAATTCTTTTACAATCCTCACCACATTTAGTAGGGCTTCTTGGTGAGAATGCACTTTCAAGACCAAACATGGAATCTAGGAATTTAACAACTTCCTTGAAACTTTCAATAAATGTTCCATACCTTTTTAATATGTTATCCCTTGTCAAACTCTTGTCTGGGAGATCTTTCTTAATAGAACTCGTTGCTTTATTGGTTTTCTTTGGTACCCATTTCTGAGTGGTTTTTGGAGCAACGTATTTCTTTTTCTCCCCAATATAATTGTTAAACTTCTTTGGGGGAATACTGAACGAACTGATATTATGAGACTCAGTTTTTCTCCAGTTTGGAACATCAGATCTTGTCATCCTAACAGAATCATATCTGGTTTTATCTCGTTTAAGAAATCTGCAATTCCTCTGCAAGTGACCTGGTTTTCCACAATAAAAACAATGTTTAGTATAATGGAAAAAGTTATGTTTAGTATAACCTGAATGTGTATGTGCTTTCTTTGGAGCTTGACATGATTTTTTCTTTTCGTCATCGGCAGTTGGTGGAGATACTTCACTTTTGTCAACCGTGGAAGGTTTTGGTTTAGAAGAATTTTTTAGCTTTGACAAATTTTACCTCTTTGCAAGTACTAGGAGCATCTATCCCTTTATATCCAAATCCTCGTGTATCATGATGAATTCTACATGCTCCCAATATCGAGGTTAATTTATCTGAGCTGCTATTTTTAGACAAACTCTCTTTTAGACTCGAGTTTTCTTCTTCCAAGCTTTTGAGCTTTTCAAGCGCAGTACCTAGATCATTCTTGGATGATTCACATTGAACTTTGAGATCTTCTCGTTCTGAACCGAATAACAAGTTCATCTCAATATTTTCCAAGTTAACTAGTTTTGCTTGAAGAATAAATTCCCGATCACGACTTTCGGCAATTTCTTCTTTTAGCTTTCGTATTTCGTTGAGATAATCTCTTGCACCAATAGAATTAAGTTGGTCTTGCAAGTCTTTATTCTTACTATGAAGTCTGTCATATTTAACTTTCTCACTGAAGATGGTGCTTTCATCTTTCGAGAGTTTCCGATGACTTTCTTTAAGAAGATTATTGGCTACTGGATCATCATGAAACACTTCTTCGTCAGAATCAGAATCAGTATCAGAGAGAATTTTTCCAGAAGCTAAAGAAACCTTGCCTATGAGCTTTTGAGGATTATAATATTCAGGTCCATCATCAAGTGTAGGCAAATCTGCTGCATATGCCGATTGTCTACGGATCCATCTAGGACATACTGCATAAAGATGCCCGAAACCACGGCAATTATAGCATTATACATCATCAGGATATGTTGTAACTTTAGAAAAGCTCTTTTTCCTGTCTCTCAAGAATTTTCTAAATTTTCATGGAGTAAAATCCTTAGTATCCGGCGAACCAGATTTATCCTTAGGAGATTCAGAATTGTTCGCAGCTTTAAGAGAAATCACCTCTTTTCTTGCGTGTTCATAATCAAAGATCTTTAACTTTCCAACATGAGGATTTCTGGAGAGAGTAGAAAGATCGTTTGCTTCTTCAATGGCATGTTTCTTAGAATCCTATCTAGATGGTAACAATTTGAGAATTTTCAACACAATGTCCTTTTCAGGAATAGTCTTACCCAATGCAAAAGATGCATTAACAATTTCAGACACTTTGTGATTAAACTCATCAAACGTTTCATCATCAGACATGTGAAGGTTTTCCCAATCAGAAGCTATATATTGAAGCCTTGCTTCTTTCTCATAGGTATTCCCTTCGAATACGGTTTCTAAGACATCCCAAGCATCTTTAGACTTATTGCACGTAGTATTGTAGTACTGAAGATCTAGGATAATGGCATGGATGATAACATTTAATCCTTCAGAATTTTGCTTTGCAGCAAGAATCTCAAGATCACTATAATCACCAATATCCTTTGCAACAGTTACACCGTCTACTGTAACTAATGGAGGATCATATCCATTAAATATACGAACCCATGATTGAAAATCTCGCGACTGAATAAAAAACGCATAGAAATTTTCCACCATAAATAGTTCGTGTCATTGAAGACTGGCGGTACGTTTATAGAGATAGCACCTCTTTCCATAGAATCAGATTGCTACAAACACAGACTTATGAGGTCTTAGCGTGTTTGCCTGCTCTGATACCAATTGAAAAAGCGGGGGTCTAACAACACCACCCAATATTTCGTTTGGCAATCTGAATAGACAAACTCCAATATACTTTCTAGAGAATCAACTAGACAGTCAGACTCAATCTAGAGTAAAGTATATCAAAGAGTTTAATATCTCTATTTCAACACAATCAAAGTTAAACAGAAACAAGTCCGTAAACCTTATTTTAGTGTGAAGCTCTTGAAACAAAGTCTTTTGTTTTAATCACAACCTATTCAATATCCACCATGTATAAACCTCTTTAAGCAACAATCACTAAAGGAATATTTCAACACAGTGTCCACTGGAAATAGGGTTAGTCCAGACTGGTCTAACAATGTGAAAATAGTAAAATCAATTGTTCAAGATCAATCAAGTCTTATCCAACAAACAAGGTCGGATTTAAAAACTATGATTGATTAACGTACAACCTATATTATTTCAATTATATTAATAAAATATAATGTTGTAGATGGGGCAAAACGGTTTGCTGGTTTTTACGGAATTGAGGAGACGACCGTACGGAAGAGACTCCTTGAACCGAGAGAAATGTTCAACCTCACACAGATGCACTGCAAGAAGGGAGTGCTTTGAATTCGAGAGATCAATCTGTAGTACTCCGGCCTAAACCAAGAAAATGGTCGTTCCAGAGTAAATTCGGTCACAAGAGAGGATGGGTTGATCTGTAGGAGGGAAGCTGAGAAATGTGTGGAATCAATAGTAACCAAAGAATGTAGGTGTGTTGTGAATTTGAATATGATAAGTTATGAATGACTGAAATTGCTCAGTTGAGAGTAATTGCTCAATTGATGAGTTGTTGATCTCGTGTTGTCAGGTTGACGTGAGACTGATGATGATTCAACCATGATTTAGAGACTTATTTATATTGCTGGAATTGTAGACACCATGATCCCATGAAGTGTGACAGTTGATGGAATCAAGGAGTGTGGAAATGGAAATCGTGTTTGAAACCAGTTGCTCATCGTGCGGAGACTTGGTCGATTTTTCACCCACTACTTTGTTAATTCCTTCAACTGATTTCACGACTTGCTCACATTCCATCGTGTGTTTGAACACACGTGTCGTAGACCGCCAGACCAAAACCCTAGTTGATATCCCCCCAAGTGACACGATTGACGTCTCGTGGTTAATTTAGTCATTTGCTGACTTCATGACTTTATGAGACGATGAGTCCATGTATTTGCTGAGTTGAACATGATATTCTGAAACTCATGAATTGAACATGTCCGTTGAGACAAAGGTATAATTCTCACATTGAGGTGAGCAAGTATTGCTCATTCGATGAATTATTGAATATTGATAGTTGAACCAATATTCCTTGGTTTGAGCAAATATTGCTCGTCTGAGAAAGTGTTGCTCATCTGATGAATTATTGGTAGCGTGACCAAAATAAAAACATTAATTAAAATACTGGTAGTTGAACCGAGAATAATTAATAAGAAAATTGATAATGAGATCGTCGTAGAATTATTAGTGTTCGAATCTGGAATTATGATCCTTGGACTCAGAAACCCTAATTTGATCAATTGATGACCAATTGATGGTTTATTTGAAAATTAACCATGAAGTGATGGAGGGTCCTTTGTACATGAGACCGAGGTCAATCATGTAACGCCCATATGCTCACTGAGCGAATACCAAGACCTCTTGAAGAGTTAGTGATTTGTTGATGAAAGAATGATTAAATGCTGGTTTAATCATTTATTCGAAAAATGCTCGTCTGAGCCTTAGGTGATAAAAACCTAATTAATTATGAAGAGGTGAGGGACCGACCAAGGGGTCATGAAACAGGCCCTGGGTGGTCACGGGATCGACTGACGATCGTTCCATGAAAATCCAAAATTATTTGGAAGAGTTTTGGACCCAATACGTGCAATTGCGCAAATTAGGTCAAATCGTGAAAATACGTGGGACCGGATCCTTGCAAGCCAAAGATCCAACCTTGGTCGGTCAAGGTAAGATGCTCACGTCCCCAGGGTGTCCGTGTCTCAATCCTGAGAATTTTGATATTTTCTGGCATGCATTTGAGCATCCATTCGAGAAAAATGACAAAATTAGGGTTTTGCTGAAACTGAGGAAAACCCGTGAGATGAAGGAAAATAATTATAAAATAAAGGAATAATGAGGCGTGGGACCTCTGAGACCAAGGCATGGCCGTCCGGCCAGTGACCACGGTCCCGTGGTGCCTTTTTCTAATTTTATATTATTTTTCATGAATTTATGAAAATATCATGAATTTAGGGATTTGTTGAAATCAAGGAGTTTCCTAGAAGTGAAGGAGTTTCCATGGGATCAAGGAAGCAAATAATATTAAAATAATAAAAATAAGGGCATGTGGACCGGCTAGTGCATGGTTGGCCGGCTTGGGCCCGGTCCCACGAGTTTTCCTTAATTTTATGTATTTTTTATATATTTTTCCATGATTTGAAGGAATTTTCATAATTTGAGGGAAATACCATGAAATCAAGGAATTTCATGGGACCAAGGAAAACTTAAAATAATAATAATAAAATAAGGGGTGTGTGGGACCGGCTAGGGCATGGCCGGCCGGCTTGGGCCCGGTCCCACGAGTTTCCTTAATTTTATATTATTTTCATGGATTTGTGAAAACACCATGAAATCAAGGAGTTTTTCATGAAATTAAGGAAATAATAATAAAATAATGAGGAACCATGAGGTGTGGGGCCGGCTGGGATCAAGGCATGGACGGTTGGCCAATGATCACGCCCCATAACATTTTCCCTAATTTTATATTATTTTTCATGGATTTGTGAAAATACCATGAAACGGAGGAGTTTCCTCAAGACGAAGGAGATTTGTTCAAGTGAAAGGATTTTCATGAACTCAAGGAAAATAATGAAAAAATATGATAAAATATAAAACTGGCATGGGATTGGCCACGGCGCGGCCGTCCGTCCAGTGAGCCCAATCCCCCAGTGCCTTGGTCAATATTTATTTATTTATTATTTTCCTTCCTATTTTGCATAGGTTCATCGTTTCGTCGTATTTTGAAATACTCGTTCGTGCGGTGATTGTTAGTGCATCGTCATTGAATACACTTGCACCATTTAAATCGGGGCTTTCTCAGAGGTAGCTCAGACACCCGTGTGTTGAATATTTATTACTAACCCATGGAATTCTGCTGGGAAGAACCATAGATTGAAGTAACGAAATATTGTGAAAATATTTGAATATTTTCAGAATTTCAGTGGATGAATCCAAGAATTTAAGAATGATTAACTGATGGCTCTATACTAGCAGAGAAATCTGTCTAGGAGCATTAATTATTATGACATGAACCTGCTGGGATTTCATATCCTTTATATAGTCAGGGGAAAACTGTTGTTTGTATCCGGAAGACGTTATTGCTCTATACTAGCATAGCAAGCTGTCCAGGAGCCGTCAATCTCGTGATTCTATATAGAAATAATTACTGAAGTGTTCAGTATTCATGAGATATGTCGTTGTCCAGTTGTGGGACTACATATCTACATGTACTCTGAGAGACAGAATTATCAGTCAGAGATTTGATGAGAGACCTGTGTCTCAATACTCACGTCTGATTGCTGGATCAGAAGTTCGTATAATTATGGGTTTACGATTTTAGCCTTAGTCGAAAATCCACCATCTACAAATGCGGAAAAGAAATAACACAGATACCAGATTTTGTTAACGAGGAAACCGCAAATGAAGAAAAACCCCGGGATCTAGTCTAGAATAAACACACACTGATTATAAGCTGTTACACCAAATTCCTATTACCTATTCGGACTAGATGTAATACCTTCTTAAACAACTTGTAGAACTCCTAGCAGAATACCGATTCTCTTTAGAAATCCTTCACACAAATCTTCTAGCAGAACCCGAGGTTCTCTTTATAAAATACCACAACACGATTGATACGATTCGATATTTTGTTTGCACAAAACACCGGTTTGATTTCCCTTTAGATGTAAATCAGGGTTTTGGAAATCTTGTGTTTATTTTGATAAAAACAATTACTAGGTAAAAGTAATATCAAAACAAACCTATAGATTAAGGATTATTATACTCTTCAATAAAAGGAAGAGAAACCTAATTATTGTACCACAAGAACAACTAGAATAAATCTAGAGATATCTTGTTAAAAACTTCTCAAAGATTTTTATGAGATGCCTCAAAAGAATTTTTTCTTTCTAGTCTCCGATTTCGACTAACAAGTATTGGTATACGATCGGAAACTGAAATCTATCAAAACCTAAGGTTTATGATCAACAACTCTTGAATGGTTTTATATATCAGAAGAGAAAACCTTAGAATAGACAAGAGGTGAAAAACCTAGATTACAAGTTGTATG
Source organism: Papaver somniferum (assembly GCF_003573695.1). Taxonomy (NCBI): domain Eukaryota; kingdom Viridiplantae; phylum Streptophyta; class Magnoliopsida; order Ranunculales; family Papaveraceae; genus Papaver; species Papaver somniferum. The sequence continues at coordinate 124,651,728 of NC_039367.1, forward strand.
ATCAATCACGAAGACTAAATCTAACTTGGCTTTGTGATCCCTAATACAAAGACTTTTATCTCACTCTTTCACGAAGAACGGAAGACGTGGAAAACAACCTCAAAGCTTACACCAATTTTCCAAAGGGGATAAAAACGTGTAAACTCGTGAACCCTTTATTTATAGTGAAAGAGGTATCTTAGAAGCTAAGCAAGGGTTTTTACTATTTTCCTCTTTCAAGACTCTCCTAAATAACAGAGTCTTTCCTAAGTTACAACTTTTACCAAAATAATTAAATAATTAATTAATTTAGCAAATTATATTTTTGTGAATAAATCACAAATTAAATTAGGAAGGAATCACAAACACTTTAATATGGTAATCAATGATATTTGGAGTAATAGCCAACTTGCCTATATAAGGAAACATAGCCAATTTGACCAAAGAAGCCTTTTGGTCACGTAATTGGGCTCAAGTCCGCGGACCGTTACAAGCAGCCCATGGATTGTTTCCTACTAACGAACTGTAACAGTTACAACAACACTTATAACTGTTACTTTAATAAATCACTCATAACTTTGTCATCATAACTCGGAATTGAGTGATTCTTGGCTCGTTGAATTCGTAAGCTCATTCAGTATAACATGAGAACCTTTCCAAGGCTAAAGGTCATTGTCACAAAGGTCGTGAATCAAATAACCTCAAGTATACATACATAAATGTACATTTACTGTCATCGGAATTGTTCCTTAGAGTGAGCATATATCTTGATAGATTAGAAAGGTAGAATTGAACAAGAATCCAAATAAAATCAATCACATACCTTTTGATGAAGTACTTGTTGATGTCTACTTGTAGTCTTCAATCTTCAATCTTCATCCTTTAAGGATAGCTTCGATTCAACTTCTTAGACTTAATCTAGTCCGAAACTATCTTTAGTATGCTAAATCAAGAATAAATTTTGGCAACTAAAATTGACAACTAACTTGACATACCAACGCTAGTGGGTTCAACCGAGCAATGCTCTAACACACCATCTCAGAGTGTTCGGCAATAAGTGATACATTCTAAAGGATCGTGAACATAAAGGGAAATTTAACTCGAAAAGCGATGAAGGTATTTTCTTCATGATGACTTTACTGCTGAATTGCTTCCAACCGAGACAATTGAGAAAATCAATTAAATCCCAGAATCAGTAGAAGTTATTCCAACAGTTGTTGATCCTGATGTTTCTAGTGATGAGGAGAAAAGCCCTAGTCAGGGTGTTCTTGTTAAACAAGAACGTTCCCCTCCGCGGCATCTCTGGGTTCAAAGAAATCATGATACTAACAATATTATTAGTGGGAGAGATTCTATAGCTAAGATGAGAGTACAACTTCAAAATATTTGTAATTTTTGTTTTTATCTATCGCATGTAGAACCTAGAAATATTGATGAAGCTCTTAGCGATCCCTCTTGGGTGAATGCAATGCATGAAGAGTTAAATCAGTTCCAAATACAAGGTGTATGGAAGCTCGTACCTTGTCCCCCCAATATCAATATTGTTGGTACAAAATGAATATTCAAGAACAAGTCTGATGAATTTGGCACCATTGTCAGAAACAAAGCTAGACTTATCGCTCAAGGATATTCACAGATTGGAGGATTCGACTTTGACGAAACCTTTGCTCCTGTGGCACACCTTGAGTCCATTCGATTATTATTAGCTCATGCTTGTTTTCTTAAGGTTAAGTTTTTTCAAATTGATATCAAACCCGCTTTCCTGAATGGAAACTTAAAGGAAGAGTCTATGTCGCTTAACCTAAGGGATTCGAAAACCCTGATTTCCCAGATCATGTCCTTAAACTCAATAAGGAATTATATGGGTTAAAACAAGCACCTCGTTCCTGGTTCAAAAAACTGACTACTTCCCTCCTTGGGAAAGGTTTTTCGAGAGGTGGAGCTGATAAAACGTTGTTTACCAAATAGAGTGGGAAGGATGTTGTTATCGCTCAAGTCTATGTAGATGATATCACCTATGGATCAACATCTATGAAACTTGCAAAATATTTTCAAGTCTCTCTTGGAAAGGAGTTCGAAATGAGCAATGCTGGTGAATTAAAATTCTTTTTGGGTTTACAAATTCAACAACACAAGGATGGAATTTACTTATTAAAAGGTGACGGTACCCAAATATACCTCAAGCTAAAACTTTTCCTACCTATAAGTCCTTTCTCCGAAAGTGATTGTCTATGGACTGAGTCGAGACAATACAACTAATCGGTTCAGACTTCGTGTGATCGTCTATGGATACGAGATCGAGACAAAACTGTTAGAGCATTGCTCGGTTGAACCCACCATGCGTTGGTATGTCAAGTGTGGTTGTCATATTTTAGTGAATCAAAACTCATATTAAGAGTCGCTTGATTTGTACAAGAGTTATACTTCGTATAGGTTAGCTCGAAAGGTTTAGGATATGAGACATTACAAGTATTGCGAAGTCTTAAAGATGTGAAGAAGTACGGAGCTACAACAACAACGATCATCCTTCCACTTGAGGTTAGTGATATTTGACTTAAACTGTTTCATTCCCTATCGTATCTTTCAAGTCGTGCATATTGAAAACATAACTGCGAAGCATGTTTGCACTCTAAATAGACATGGTATTAAAGAAAACAATACTAGGTTTATTGCTTAACCATTAAACTTTGTAGATAAGACACCTCCATAATCATTTTAATGTTATTATGATTATGTATGGGTATAAGGTGAGGATTTCATCCTAGGGACCAATGCTTGCATGTGTTCTAAGGAAGTAAGTTCATAAACTTGTTTTGTGAACCGAAAAGGAAATGGCCAGGAGTTATTGGATTTTTTATTCATTGCATATCTTATGAACAACCAATATGTGCGATAAGTAGAACCGCTCACAACTTGTTGTGTTCTTGGTAGAACTGTTCACAAAGTCCTGACTTTTGTATTGGTAGAACTTTTATTAGTAAAACCAATCTTAAGTAATCACCTTGGTATGTATCGGTTATGAAACTGCCAAATGTGTAAGGGGAACCGATCCTTGTAAGGGGTGAAGGGAACCGATCCTAGTAAGGGGTGCAGTGCAAATAGGGGAACCGGTCCTTGTATGGGGTGCAACAAATTTACAGTGAAGAGGGGAACCGATCCTGTGAAGGGGTGCAACACATATAAGTTAGATACCATATATATATGGGGAACCGATCCTAGTACCTAGTCAACCATATATTTGGTAAGCTAGTATGACTATGCTTAGTACTCACATGGAGGCAGAACCGAAACTTGTTTTGGTAGAACCGCAAACCCATGAGTGTGATTGAATGTTTGGTTTGACCAATCACATAGTTCTTGAAAGTCAGATGAACCAATTCTAAACTTGTTTGGAAGTGTGGCAAATCGGTTTCAAGATTGTAAGTGTGAAAGATAACTTACAAAGTAAAGATGTCGACAAACTTTGAACATGTGCTGAATGCCTAGTTGCTATAATTGTTCAAAGATATTCCTTAAAGGCTAAATGGAAGTGAATTCCAAGATCGAAACATATAAGTTAAGAATCTTTTAATTAAGGTGATTAATTTATCTTGGATGGAAATTTATGGAATTGGTAATGTGCATTTACTAATTATATTTTCCAAGAGATTTGGATTATATTTTTGGAAAGAGCATTTCCAGGAATTATGAAAACCGAATCTGTGCATTTATGAATATCTTGAGAATATTTTCGATTTTGGAAATTCCTTGGTGTCCAAACTTCCTTGTCTATAAATACCGAAGTTTGCCTTCACTAATAAACTAATCCTTCGTAACAATTTGACTTCCTCTTTTGTCATTGTTACTGGTGTAGTCGCCTATTGGAGAGGAGAGTAATCTAATTAGGTGAAATCTCTTAGGGCCGCTCATTTTAAAGTCTTCTTTGGTATTGAGAAGATCTAGCGCGACCTGTTGGTAGGAAACTAGATAATTGCGGTTTATCTTTGTTTTCGATTTGATTTGATTGACTAACGGAGGTTTAAATCTGTTTGCACCTAGTTTGTTTATGCTTGAGAATCTTCTCTTCTGATATAAGATTCACTCAAACTAGTACAGAGTTTCGACAGGGATCTTTAGACTGTTGTTAGATCTAAAGACGATCTTGTGATAATCCATCGTTAACAGACTCTTTTCTGCGCGTGATTGATCGCAATAGATTCAAGTTATTGTGTGCATGTGTATATTGAAGATTAAAGAAAATTTGAAGACGAAGAAGATATTGAACATCTGACTTGGATTTATAATCTTTGGTGTGCACAATACTTGTTTGGGAAAAGAGGATCCAATTGATAATCGGTTTATCCTCGTGGTAGATTGAATTGATTGATTGTAGTAGATAGGCATCAACACGGTTCCTTTGTGGATTAAAGGTGTTGTTGGCTTAATCTTAATTGATTGCCTTCGGGTGATTAAAACGTAAGATAGATCTAGACCTGACAAAGGAGTTTATGTTGAGATAAATGGAAGAGCCTTTGTTCGACTCATATCACCTGTTTGAAGAGAGTTGTTACCAGGAAGATTTCTTGTTCCTTTACTGTTTGGAATACGAACCAAAGGGATTGTTCCAAGTACGTGTTTGAGGTGTGGGAATACAGACGGAACTAGGTATACTATAGAGTTAGGTACTTGGTCTCAACTATACGAAGTAAGTGTCATTTTGTATAGCGGCTTAATCCTGAGAGTATTCAATTCTGGACTAGGTCCCGGGGTTTTTCTACATTTGCGGGATCCTCGTTAACAAAATCTCGATGTGTCATTTACTTTTATTTTCCGCGTTATAATTGCTTTATTATAATTAAAGTAAATCACACAAACGTTAATATCCTATTACTTGATAAGTTAATCCTATTGTGTTTGGTTAAGTCTGAACCTTTTTATCAAGTAACACACTTTGTTGTCGTATTGTCTCGATCCCGTATCCATAGACAATCACGCAGAGTGTGAACCGATTAGTTTTATTGTCTCGATCACGTATCCATAGACAATCACTTTCGGAGGAAAGGACTTATAGGTAGGAAAATTTTTAGCTTGAGGTATATTTGGGTACCCTCGCCTTTTTCAATTGGTATCAGAGCAGGCAAACACGAAAAGATCTAACAATCTGTGTTTGGTGCGATCCAACCTATAAGAATGAATCCAGATGTTGATTTGGTTAACATTATGCAAGAGTATGAATGCTCAAATGTTGAAGATGTTACTACTTCATTGACTCATGATCCAGGAGTAATGAAAACATCTACGTCTTTTTATGATGAAAAAGAAGATGCTGATAAAGAGTTGGTAAAACTCCTAAAGCCTATACAATCTCTATCTTCTAAGGTATATATTTTAAAGACAAAGACAAATCTTCTTAAGGAGGAGATCAAAGAAAAAGACATTTAACTGAACTGTCTTATAAAAGAGAAACTGGATCTCGTTATCCGACTAGAAGCTCTTGGTAAATCTCTTACAGATAAAGAGATATGTCCTATGATTCTGACAAATGATGCTGTTGTGATTTATTCTGATGAGGAAACTAAAAGTCCTTGCTCGACTTTTACAGATTGTGTTAAGACCGGTTTAATCACATCTGAGACAGATCAAGATGATGGTAGTTTGCCTAACTACATCAAGTCAGAAGAGGATGAGAAACCAACCTCTAGTTCTACTGATGATCAAACGAAATCTTGTCCAGAGGAAACTTTGAACCGATTCCGTGTTGATTCTAAGGAACATAATTTTCAGTCTCTTGATAAGAAACTTGTCCTTCTTCAACATACAATGGTAAAAATTTTGAAGGAAGTTTCTTGTCTTAGAAAACTGAAAGATTATTCCTCGGTAGAAAGACAGATTATACTACATCCCAACACGATCGACTCAAAAGGAGGAGAAAGAGTTGATAATCGCTTCTGGAAAAAGGTTCCTCCACACCCATATCAAAAGAGTACCGGTTTTGATGAGGAACGAGTTCAGAAGGATGGGAAAGAGCGGATTTCTGCCAAAGGAAACAATCAGGTTTTTCCGATAGTTGTTTCAGATGATCACACTAATGTGAATAATAAGGAAGTCCTTAGAATGAAAAAATCTTATGAAAATCTCATCGAAAGAATTAAGAGAGATCTAGATATCTCCTAGAATTCTCACATTAGTAAATTTTCTCCACATGATCATATCTCTAGAGTTAGAAAAGATCATCGTCTTGTGAGAAAATACGTTGGGCAGAAATTCCCTAAAAGAGACATGAGCTATGTGTCTGATATTCACTGTAAGCTTGAAAAAGCTTATTCCGATGCAACCTAGATTGTATCAAATGTTGTGCCTTCTCATCAGGAGGTGCTCATAATTGTTGATGAGAAAGGCACAAGAAAACAGGAGCACAATTGTTTGTGTAGTTGTTTATCCAAGTTCATGTTTGATGTTGGAATTATAGGATTTAATACTTTCCAACCTGTTTGTTTCGGATTAAGGAAACAAAACATATATTCTGTTATATTTTCGGTTTTTCCAAAGGTCTTTTGGTCCGAAAGTTATCTCTTTTAAGAAGAGAAAGTTTCTCATGTATGTATTCGAAACCCTGGGGGATCTTTTATATATTCGTTCATAACCGAACATGCCTCCAATAACTCGTAGTGTCTCAAAGACTAATAAGGAGTGTAGGATCAGAATTTCGCGACAACGATATGCTCGCGAAATTCTTAACAACGCATTACAAAATATCGCAGAGCACTTTGAGAAATGACGTAATAGGTGATATTAGATTAAACATAAGAAAAATGTAATAACTTTGCGAAGATTAGAAGATCTGCGAAATTAACATTTGTAAACTTGCGATATCATCGCAAGCCAGATCCGAAATTAGGGGAAATGTTAGCTGTATATGAGCTGTCATCCACTATGTAAACACCTATATAAAGAGAAAGGCAAGAGAGAGAAAGAGGATAATGAAAAAGATAGACACTTTAGGGAGGACACATTGTTAGGAAGAGAGAGAGAGCAGAATTGGTATTATTATTTTCTTCTTCTTCCTTTAAGAACCTAGAGCTCCAAATACTCATTAATGGAGTCCCAATTGTTCTCTATATGTAATTACAAATAATTATAGTGAAAATCCCTAACCCCGTGGATGTAAATCAAATTGATTGAACCACGTAAATCTTGTGCCTCTTTACAATTTTAGCATTCTTATCATCATTTTTATGTTTAGATCTACAAATTAATACAAGGGGTGTGTTGTGGGATTTCCTGCAACTACATTTTGGCGCTATAAACAGGGAGGAGTAAAGGATTTATCCCTCCTGTAGCTTGTTGGTTCAAGAAATTTCCATGAAGATTAGCTATTGTTCATATTTTTCTAGATCTACAAAGTTTAGGTTCAAAAATAGAAATTTTATGGAAGAAATCACACTTTCAGGGAGTAAACATCATCAACAATTCTAAGACATGAAAAGAGTGAGAGAAAAAATTAGTTGTTGTGGTGAAATTTAAGGATAAAATGGAAGTTTCAGTGGAAGATTTTCATGTTCAGGAGAAGAAGGAAAACATGAAAGAAGTTAAGGAAGGACGAAGAAAAGATAAGAGGCAGATGCTGCAATTTCTATCACAAACAGAAATTCGCACAAATGGTTCAAGGTTGAGCGACAACAAATAGGTCACGGGTTCGAATTCACAGAGACACATATTTTTCATTTTCTTCTCATTTGCATGGGAGAATAAAAGAATAAGTAAAAAAGTTGTGTGTTTATTTCACAAAGAGGTTCTTGAACAGTTGGTCAAGAGAGCAGTATGTACGTTCGTGGTTGCAAGTTCGAACCTCCCTGCGAGCATAGTTTTCTTCTTTTTACAGATAGCAAAAAAATGAATAATTTCGTAATATTGTTTCATTATTTCGCAAACAAGAGGTAGCACAGTTGGTCAAGCTTCGCTAGAGTGAGTTGTAGGACTCGAGTTCGAATCCCTCATCAAGCTTAATTTTTCGCACATTTTTGAAATCCTAAAGGCGAAGAAATGGAATAGAGCTACAACATTGTGTGTTTCTTTCGCAAGCAACAAGTAGCGCAGATGGTCAGAGAATGAGTATGCAAACTAGAGGACATGGGTTCGATTCTCCCTGCGACCAAATAATTTTTGCTTCGCAGATATTCATTTCGCAGAGTTGGTATTTGATTACTTCGCACAGTCTTTGATTATTTTGCAAGAGAGGGTTAGCACAGTTGGTCAGGAGGCATGAATGCAAGCAGCAGGACGCGGGATCAATTCTTGATTCTCGCATGTTATTTTTATTATGCAAAATTTATACAGAATTTCCACCCACACAATTGGAATTTGATTACTTCGCGAGAACTTTGGTATGGTGCGAGAAAATCCAAGAAGCAGGTCAAGGGTTCAAGTCTCACTTCTCACACTTATTTTTGCTGCGCGAAATTCATACATTTCAAGGCATTTATTCACTTCTTTGACAACAACAACGAATCACATGAAAGATAAGTACCACTTCCTTGAACATTTTACTTTATACTAAGAACGAATAAAAGATTTTTGATTTGATTTACAAAAAGCGATTCAATCGCACGATTACAAAAATTTCAAGATTTCAAAAATTACAAAAATTACTAAGATTTCAAGATTTCAAAATTACAAAGATTTCAAGATTTCAAAATTACAGAAAAACCGAGAAAATTCGATTTATATATATTTCTAGAATATTTCTTTTACATAAAATAAAAGATTTTTGATTTGATTTACAAAAGGCGATATAATCGCAGAATTACAGAAATTTCAGAATTACAAAGATTCCACAATTACAAAAGAAGCCGAGAAAAATCTCGCACAGATCAATTTATATATTTCTCCTGAAAATTTGCTTTGTTTCAAATGAGAATGATATCTAACATGGAGAGTAGTAGGAGGCAAAATAAGACCTTCCATCAACAGGCTAGTAAGACCTTCCATCAACAGGCTGCGTAAGACCTCATTAGGATCATTTCCATGAAAGATGTTTATCGGATGAGACGAAACAAGTTATACAAAGGAAATCAAAACAAAGAAAAACGATTTGAACTTGAAATTAAATGAAATTTTTTGATAAAATAAATGTATTACAAAGATATCACAACTACAAAGATTTGAGAATTGCAATGTATTAGAATTTCTCTTGAATATTTACTTTGCTTCAAATGATATGATATTATGAGAATGAAAGAAATGAAAGAATCAAGCGATGCGATAATTCCGCAAGAGATAATATATATCAAGATAGAATGAAAATATGCGATAATTTCGCAAGAGTTATAGAGACGCGAAAATTTCGCAGAAACAAAAAGAGAAAGGGGCGAACCTTTATGGCGTACACCCTAGTTCGCGAATACAATTTCGCAAGAGGCAAATGTAAGACCTAAAGTACGTCATATAAGGGGTACATGTTGCATGGCTCAGGGAAAGATAAGGCGAGATCAATGGGTCTGTGCATGCAAGTGTACGGACGTCCTTCGATTTCGTCGCAAGACGGCAATGTCATGGGGCTTTACGTTCGCAAGAATATTTAGGCCTGTCATATTGTCGCATGAAAAACATCCTGCAGAAGCAATAATACTAGAGATATGATAAGACAAGATCAGTGGGTCCTTACATGAAAGTGTAAAGACATCCTGCGATTTTTTCGCAATGACAAGAGGTGGCAAAATAAGACCTTTAACTAGGAAGGCAAAATAAGACCACATAAGAAAATGAGTAAGCAAATAAGCTTGCGAAAATGATTATATGTAAGCAAATAAGTTTGCAAATATGTACATGGAAATGAAACGGAGGCAGTGAAAATGCCGCAGACTTGATATTATGATCATACTGTTATGAGATACTAATAATGCAGGAAAGAGGAAAGATGAAACACAAGTAAGAACTTGTGAAGAACAATAACTACACGAAGATGAATTCATACACTAAAGAAAAATCCAGAGAAATGAAGAATGGAAGCAATTTAAATCTACATCAATTTTAGACGGCAAAATGAGCTAAGTAACATCAACATTGGCTATACATTGCAATAGATAAGCATTCTCATCATACAAGCATCACACTCGCGTCATCAAAGCATCACATAAGCATTTCATGGCATAAGCATCGCATACACATTTCATAACATAATCATTACATAAGCATTAGATTCGCATAAGTATTTTACAAAACTTTACGGAATAATATTGCAGAATTATTCAGAATTTCGCAGAACTATTCAGAATTTCGCAGAATTATTCAGAATTTCGCAGAATTTTTCAGAATTTCGCAGGATTATTCAGAATTTCGCAAAATGTGTCAGAATTTTATAGAATGTGTCAGAATTTTATAGAATGTGATTATTTCGCAGAATGTGATTATTCCGAACGGTATGATCATTTCGCTCAATTATTTCACACAATTATAAGCAACTTGAAGAGATTATACTATCGCATGAGCACAAAACATGAGACAGAGGCAAGTACGTACTTTCTCAAGGATTCTGCCCTCATAGATAAAGAACAGAGGCAACTATGGATTACCAAGAAAATATTTTATGTTCTTTATCTCCTCGGCAAGAATCATTTCCAAAGTGGACGTTCACTAATGAACAACAAGAATCCTCACCAAAAAAGGAGTAATAATTTCGCATGAATAGAGGGAATACTTATTATTCTCATTCAAGGACGGACACTTCTTATATTTCGAGGATTGAGTACTTCTTATACTTCTTCAAGGATACTTCATATTTCTTATACTTCAAGGGTTGATACTTCTTATTTACTTCGCAACGCTCCGGAACTACACAAAAGAATAGAGGCAAGTACGTACTTTTCAAGTCCATTATTATTTCGCTCGTTCCTGATCAACAAAGATCAAAGACTACTCCAACAACACGTATCTCCCTCCAGCAACTACAACAACGGATTTTTTCCTGAAGATCGCTCTTCAAGCAATATTCAAGAAAAAAGAGGCAAGATGTAGGATCAGAATTTCGCGACAACGATACGCTCGCGAAATTCTTAACAACGCATTACAAAAATATAGTAGAGCACTTTGAGAAACGACACAATAGGTGATATTAGCTTAAACATAAGAAAAATGTAATAACTTTGCGAAGATTAGAAGATCTGCGAAATTAACATTTGTAAGCTTGCGATATCATCGCAAGCCAGATCCGAAATTAGGGGAAATGTTAGTTGTATATGAGATGTCATCCACTATGTAAACACCCATATAAAGAGAAAGGCAAGAGAGAGAAAGAGGATAATGAAAAAGATAGACACTTTAGGGAGGACACATTGTTAGAAAGAGAGAGAGCAGATTTGGTATTATTATTTTCTTCTTCTTCCTTTAAGAACCTAGAGCTCCAAATACTCATTAATGGAGTCCCAATTGTTCTCTATATGTAATTACAAATAATTATAGTGAAAATCTCTAACCCCGTGGATGTAGATCAAATTGATTGAACCACGTAAATCTTGTGCCTCTTTATAATTTTAGCATTCTTATCATCATTTTTATGTTTAGATCTACAAATTAATACAAGGAGTATGTTGTGGGATTTCCTGCAACTACAAGGCGGAAGCTAAAAGGATCAAGGATTGTCAGGGAATCCATACAGGAAGGAAAAGGAAGAGTGTATCTGATATCATGTCTGATTATGATTCTGATAGTTCTGATGAAACTCAAAGTGAGTCATGCATGTTGGCTCATAGCAAATAAGATCCATCAAAAACCTGTTGGATTGAGTCTGAAAGTATGTCTCAATATTTTCAAGGTTTTAATGATCTTGAAACCAGTCTTGCTATGACATTCGACATCAAGACTGGATAAAACAGAGGTACGAAAGTACAAGAGGAATTCTTGTTGAGCTTAAAGCTTTAATAAAAGATCTTGAGAAACAAGAAGTGGTTGCGGAAAAGTCTTTGGAGACATGATTCAAGAGTTTGAGCACTGAAGAGACCTCAGTGAACAACGAGAGCACCACTAGAGATTAAGTTATTGCTGCTGGACTTAATCTAGTATAATAGACATCAATTTGTGATTTCTTTCGTCAATTGTATTGGTATATTATGAATAAAACTATTATGAATAAAATTATTTATTTTTGAGTAATTTTTCTTGTGATATTTTTTGGTTTACATAGCTTGTGCTTTATTGCTTTTATATTATTGCTATGTATGATTATGAGATGTTTGATTTCGGTTTTATTACCTTGATATTCGATCTCATATGGAACCCTCATGGTTTGGGTGACTTTTTGATTTAGCGGGATTAAGTTCCAAACCACGTAGGTAGGCTTCATCAAATATTATGAGGGGTTCTCGTAGAAACAGTATGTGAAAAAGTCACAATATGTTGAATCGGTTTTGGTTTAGCATAAAAGCATATGTGTTTCGACGGTTTTCGAATTTTGCTTGCAATAGTTCAAAACTGATTTTCAACCTTTCTCTAGTAAAGGTTGAGGTGTGTTGTTATTCTTTTTGCTTGCGCATAAGAGTGACAACGAGAGGTGATATTTCGTTATCGATCCTCTTCCCTGGACGAAGATGCAATCTTATTGGAGGAGTGGATGTGAAATTGAGGTAACAATGTTGTTAGTTAATTCTTTTCCTGTTTAAGAAAATCCTGAGTTTATATCATATATATGTATTGCTTTTGCTTAACAAAATTTAGGTGCAATTGATTTGTAATTCCATTATATGTGTGTGGATGTGTGTTTCAATTGATTCATGTTAAGAAAAACTATTATTATCTTGATTTATTGTGTGGTATCAATCGTTTAGGCTTATAAAATTGTGGTACAATTGATGTGTGTGTTGATTCAATTGGTTCCAGTTAAGGAAAATCATTGCTGTCTTACTTTTGTTGGGTATCGATGGTTTAGACTTACAAAAGTGCGGTAAAATTGATATATTGGTGATTCAATTGGTTCAGGTAAAGAAAAACCTTTGGTATTTTTGCTTTGGTAAATTATCACTAGTTTAGGCTTACAAAATTACGGTGCAATTGCGGTGTTTATAACGTCTATGTTGATTCAATTGCTTCCGGTTGAGGTGAATAATTTTGCAAGTTGATTTATATTGGTTTATATGAATTATTTATGGATTAACGAAATAATATGCTTACGGGACGGGTTGTTTAGTCCAATTCGATTCCGGATAAGAAACTAAGTTAATTCCGATCTTAGTTTGTCTTATCAAAGTGAGGTTTCGGTTATTCAAGTCTAATCGATTGCCTAAACAAATAAATGCTAGTTAACTAACCTAGTATTTGGTTTGTTTGGAATTGAAAGGTCTAAGTTGTGGATAATTAGAACCTGATGAGAAAGATGGAGTTTTATACTTTATTTTGGTCTTATCGAATTAAGCGGTTGTTTTTGAACAATCAGTTTAGCAAAGTAGCTTATTTGATTAGTTGTTTTTGGTTTGCTAAACTAAATGGGAAAAATTGTTTCGGGCAATTGTTTCCTTGGTAACATATAAAAATAAAACTACTTGTACTTTCGGTTTTGATAGTGGTTATCAGAACGTGATGTGTGGAACCCTCGTGCCTAACTCTACAGGTTTGCAAGTCTATTCTGAGATTTGTAAGATTCTTTTCGTGTTGTCCTTTATTTTTCCATTTCTTTGTCATTTTTGTGACAAAAAGGGGGATAAATATATGGAGTAAACAGGTGATACTGGCATTGATATTTATATTGATTGGTATCACTAGGGAAAAGAACATTGGTGCTTGAATATTATTATCTAACGAAAGAGTGAAAGCACAGACTAAGGGGGAGTAACATGTCATATTGTTTGGTATAAAAAAGCCGTGCGGATTGAATATGTACCTATATTCCTTAGGGGGAGTATTTTGCTTTGTTATTAAGATGTCAACAACGACATTTTCAAGGATTGAATGTAAGCAGGTTTTCTGTGTTGTTGAATCAGGAGTCAAGCGGATGTAATTTGTTTATCCATATTGATGTAAAAGTTTTGTCACTAAAATTGACAAAGGGGGAGATTGTTAGAGCATTGCTCGGTTGAACCCACCATGCGTTGGTATGTCAAGTGTGGTTTTCATATTTTAGTGAATTAAAACTCATATTAAGAGTCGCTTGATTTGTACTAGAGTTATACTTCGTATAGGTTAGCTTGAAAGGTTTAGGATATGAGACATTACAAGTATTGCGAAGTCTTGAAGATGTGAAGAAGTACGGAGCTATAACTGTAGTTACAGGAAATCCTACACTACACCCCTCATATGATTTCATTGATGATCAACTCATTTTTAGGTTTACACTCTTAATTTTATTGATTAATTTTTGAATGTTCTTACAAGAAAAATAAAGAAATCAAGAATGAATTCTGCTCTGAACTTTCTCTCTCTTATTTACTTGTTTCTTACTCAAAAAAGATCTCTCTCCCTTTTTACAACTCGAATGACTATTTATAAGGAAACACATAGTGGATGACAGCTAATCTGTCCTTTATTTTCGGATATGGTTTGCGACATTCTCGCAACCTTACAAATGTTAACTTCGCAAGCTCTCTTACTTTCGCAAGACTATCACATCTTCCTCATGATCCTTACTGACGTCGTTTCTGAAATTGTTCTGCGACGCTATTGTGCAATACCATTGATAATTTCGCTGAGACATAATTGTTGCGAGATTATGATCCTACATCTTGCCTCTTCTCATATCTTCTCGGCAAAGTAGAGAATGATGTGAGAAATGCCGCAACTGCTTATCTTCTCATATTCTACATTTATCACACGTATTCTTTCTTCCATTTATTTCTCGACACGTCTTTTGTAACTGTTATTTTTTAACCGCTTAAATCTTTCCGTATTAACCATGTTTATTTTCTCGAGGAAAAATTCCCTCTATATATATTTATTTTCATTCTCTTCATCTTTCCTTTTATTCTCTCTGCAACTTCATCGTTCTTCTGCAAATTCCATTATCGCAATTTTTCTTCTTTCCTCTTCAATATTTTTAAGTTCTTCTTCATCTTCAAACTAGATCTTCATAGTTCATGATCTTCTTCGAGATAATCTCCCTACTATCATTTTTCATGGATTCATCAAGGTTAGTCTTCTCTTTTCTTCCTTATAAGTTTTGCTGAAATTGATATATTTGAAATTAATCTTGTTTAACGCCTTATGTTATTTATGTGATTCCCATACTCTTGTTATTGTAACAAAAGCGGCTCCAACACTAAATTTACAGTTCAGAACCCTAACAATCCCAAATCACAGCATAAAGTTGTCGCACACAAAAGAAAGTCTGCGAATGAGAAGGTAGTAAGAAACACTATCTTTTTCTAATAACAATATTGTTGCCTCTGTTTCTTATCTAGATTGTTATTCGCAGGGTGATAAAGATCTTCATAAACCTCACAAGAAATCTCGCCACCTCAAGACTGTTCCAACTTCTGTTCCCTTCCACCTACTCATTTCTTCCAAATCTCCTGCGACCTCTTCGCAAGATAAACCTTTATCTCCAACTCGCGAAAATGTTGCCTCTGATTTCATTTCTCCAGTTGATCTTTCTATGATTGAAATTCCCCTTATGGGTCCTTTTGCGAATGAAACCTCTTCTCTTCCCATTGAGAATGTTTCTCAACCTTCTATCTCTACTAATTCTCTACCCAAGTCTCTTCCTCTGTCGAAATAAACCGTGGAAGGGATAGATATGGCTTTCAAGGTTTTATCTGAGATTCTGGATGATGCCAAGAAGTCTTCTACTGATCCCATAAAGTCTAATGTTTGCGAAATTCTGAGCAAGCATTTGGGTTCTGACAAACCTGCTTCGCAGACAGCTATAGAAAAAGAATGTAATGCTCTTCGTCTTGAAAATCAGAAACTTCAGAATGTTTTGCTGGATCGTGACAATCTTCGCAAGAAGAATGATGAATTAAGAGGTATGATTTCCTCATCTATGTTTTTAATTTTCCTTTTTGATGGTTTTATCCTTCCCATGTTTAATTATCCTTTAAATCCCTCTTTCGCATGTTAAGCATTAAATCAGAAACGAGTAATGGAGAGATATCAATTTGAATCTGCTGTTGAAGAAGCCCGTGTTGATCAAGAAGTTTTAATGGATCAATATAACCAATTATATAACCTCTATTCATATTCCCTTAACCAAATAAATAATCTTACCAATGAAAATACCCAATTAGTTCAAAGACAAGATCTATTAAGTAATGAAGTATCTCGTCTTTCTTATTCCTTAACCAAAGCTAATTTAGGGATGGAACTTTATCAGATGAGGATAAAACCTTATCTCAAGAGAAGCGAGTTTATTTAAACAAGATGGCGATATCTTCGCAACAACTTAATATTCTCCAAAAAGTATGTGCTGACCAAGAGAAATCTCTTCGCTCTTTAAGAAATGAACTTAAAGAAGTAACAGAATCATCTATTGCTGAAAGAGATACACTCATTCAAGGTAGAATAGCTTTAAGTGTGAAGGCAAATCAGCTTAAAGAACAATATTCCAAATTAGAAGAATCTTATTCTTCTCTGGCGAAGAAAAATGCCTTCCTTGTTTCTAAAGAGAAAAATCTTCAGTCTCGACTTAAAGGCTTAGTTGGAGATAAATTTCATGACGCCATGGACCATTGGGAGAATAGTTGTCTATCCTTGATTCAACACCTTATTTCGCAAAAGGAAGGTAGTCATAATAGTTTGACTGCCTTAATTATCTTTTCTTTGTCATATCTCTCTGAATTCCTATTCTTAATAAAATTTTGTATTAAGATAAGGAATGCCTTGCTCGTCTCTACCCTCACTGGTTCTCGCGATCGAGCAGAAAGAAGACTTGATTACCTTGCTTATTTTAAAGATATTCAAGATAGGAATCATCAAAGAGCACTTCTTCGCCAAGTTCATCTCCGTGCTGAAGTCCTTGTAAATGACATCTTACTGTCCAACTCTCTTCCTCCTACATCAATTGATCCTCTATAAGTAGATGATGATGAAGTTCCTCGTCCTGCTGATAGTGATTACGATTACGAAAGCGGTGCAGAGGATAATTTCCTTGAAGATGAAGAAGAGGTTCCTTCTAAAGAAGTATCCGCTGGTGTTAATCAGAATGAGAAAGAAATTTCTCCTGAAGAAGTAATTGCTGGCGATAATCAAAATGCTTGTCATGGCGAAGATCAAAGCCGAAATGAATGAGAAGCTTGCGAGAATGTTGGCGAAGAATTTCTATCATCTCCTGCTACTGATATTAATATTGAAGCTTGAGCTTCTTTTTTAGCTTTGTTTTCTTGAGCTGTCTTATTTTTATCACTTTTGAGAGCTACACTTTTCAATAACTTTGAAGTCAACTTTTCCTTTTAATATTTTGTTGATAAGAAAGATAATGCTTCTTGTATATCGATTCCCATACTTGCCTCTCATTATCTTTCTTTGCACAAAATAATCTGTTGTGAATGCTTATCATCAATTTTTTTTATCATATGGTCTTATTTTTCCTTCCTAATTAAAGGTCTTATTATGCCATCTCTTGTCATTGCGACAAAATCGCAGGACGTCCTTGCATTTTCATACAAAAACCCATTGATCTTGTCTTAACTTTTCTTTTGTATTATGGCCTCTTCAGGAATGTTGCGACAATATGACAGGCCTAAATATTCTTGCGAAAATAAAGCCCATGACATTGCCGTCTTGCGACGAAATCGCAGGACGTCTTCGCACTTTCATGCGAAAACCCATTGATCTCGTCTTATCTTTTTCTTTTGTATTATTGCCTCTTCAGGATTGTTGCACAAATATGACAAGCCTTAATATCCTTGCGAATAAAAAGCCTCATGACATTTGCGTCTTAAGACACTTATCAGCTCCCTAATGGAGGGTGCCGCCCTTATCTCCCCCTGGTTGCCCCTTCAAGGAGGCGTACTTCTACCATACAAGGTTAGCTCCTCCCATCCAGTCTTAACAACAACCAGTTGTTTTCGCAGCCTCTTATCCCTTTTCCTATAGGGCTTATGGTTACGAGACTGCACCCTAAGTGGGGTTTTCTTCAGGCCGAGTGCAGTATAAGCCAAGACTTGTCAAGAATGGCAAGGACGCTTCAAACGCCCCCGGACCTTGACTCAACCGTGTACCTCGGCGCCTTGATCAGATTCTGCACTCCTTGAGAGTCCTTATTACCTTAGTCGCCCAACCTAAGTCATATGCTTAAGTTGAGAATCCAAGGTGCCTCTCCCGGATGGGCTTTATTGACCCCAAATCTCCATGACTCAGGTTCCGGTGGCGGTGTAGCCTTTCCCTGAGCCATGTACAGGTACCCCCTAATATGACGTACTTTAGGTCTTACATTTGCCTCTTGCGAAATTTTATTCGCGAACTAGGGTGTACGCCATAAAGGTTCGCCCCTTTCTTTTATGTCATTGTTCTGTGGTTATCTCTGCGAAATTTCGCACATCATGATCTTCTTTTGATATGAGTAATTGCAATTATTTTTCAGAATTCATAACTTCTCAAAGCTTCTTACTGATAATATCTTTTCAAATACAACCTGTTCCATGGTCTGTCTAATCTATGACCAACATCTCTCCTTCTGGATCCATTAATCTATAAGCTCCTGTTCCAACTATCTCCTTAATGATGTAAGGTCCATCCCATTTTTTCGCTAATTTTCCACCATTTTCTCGCTGATATATTGGTGTTTCTCGCAGAACTAAATCTCCTGGTTGAAATTCACGTATTTTGACACGTTTATTATATTCTCGAGCTAATCTTCGCTGATAATTCTCCATATGTTGTAAAGCTTTTTCTCTTTTTCTTCTAATTCATCAAGTTTGTTTAAAATTAAACCCGCACTAAGATTTTTCTCCCAAGCTTCTCTTTTTGTTGTCGGAATAACAACTTCTGTTGGTAACACCGCTTCAACTCCGTATGTTAAACAAAAAGGTGACATTCCAGTAGCTTCTCTTCTAGTTGTATTATAAGCCCATACTGCATTATGTACTTGTTCGCACCATGATCTGTGATGTCCTTCCAATTTCTTCTTTAATATATCTGCAATTGTTTTATTTGTTGCTTCTACTTGCCCATTAGCTTGTGGATACAAAGGAGTGGACTTTCCACATTTTATCTTGAATGCATTAAGTAACATTTCTATATTCTGCCCCTCAAACTGTTTCCCATTATCAGATACCAACTGTGCAGGAATTCCAAATCTGCAAATGATATTTTCGAATATGAATGTAAAGATATCTTTGTCGCGAATATGTTGTACTGCCTTCACTTCTGTCCATTTTGTGAAATAATCTGTTGCGACTATTAAGTATCTTCTTTGTCCAGTTCCTGGTAAAAATGGCCCCACAATGTCTAAGCCCCATTTTCCAAAGGGCCATACACTGGTTGAAGATGACAATGGTGCTCCTGGTGCATGTATTTTCTTTCCATGTGCTGCAATCTTCGCAACGTCTTGATATTTGTTTTGCATCTTCATGCATGTATGGCCAATAATAACCTTGCATTTTTGCTCTATGTGCCAAAGATCTTCCTCCACTATGATTGCCAGCATCTCCACTATGTAACATTTTCAGCACCTTTTCTCCTTCCTCTCGTGTCAAACATCTGAGTGATGGTCCACTAAAGGATTTTCGGTATAGCAACCCATCTCTTAATTCATAATTCGTTGCTCGGCTTTTTAACTTGTGTGTTTCCAATCTATTTCTTGGTGTTTCTCCTTTCGCCAAATATGCGAAGTTCCATTCTCCAGTCTGCGACATTGTTCATTTGTTCTTCTTTTTCATTATCTATCACCACATCCATATCTTCCTCTTCTTTATTTATTGATGGTGACAGAAGTGTTTGTATTTTTATGCATCTCGCAGTTGGATCTGTCATCATGCTTGAGATGAAAGCAAAAGCGTCTGCGAGTCTATTATCCTTTCTTGAAATGTGCCTCCATTTTATCTTTGGGATTTTCGCTGATAATTCTTCAACCAGCTTCTTGTATTTCTTCAAGGATGGTTCATTTGTAGTATACTCTCCTTTTATTTGGCGAATAACTAGCTGCGAATCACTAGTGATCCTGGCATTTTCTAGTTTCATTTCTATTGCGAATTTTAAGCATGTATCACAGCTTCATATTCTGTTTCATTATTAGTGGATGCAAATTCCAATCTGAATGAAAAAGCCATCTTTATTCTTCTGGCGAAATTAAAACAATTCCAACTCCATTTCCTTCTCCATTTGATGATCCATCTACCAATATTTCCCATCTATTTGGTTCTGTTAATAAATCTTTTGGATCTCCATGTTCTTCTTCTACATCCATCATTTCTTCTACTGCTTCATCTTCTTCTAAAGGAAATTCTGCCAAGAAATCCGCAACAACTTGTGATTTTGGTGAAGACAAAATTTCATATTTAATATCAAAGTGGCCTACTTGTGCATTCCATCTCTCTACCCTTCCTGATCTTTTAGAATTCTTCATCACTGATTCAATTGGTACTTTTGTTAATACCTTTATCTTGTGTGCTTGAAAGTATATGCGGAGCTTAAATGATGCATAACCAATGCTAAGATTAACTTTTCAATCTTTGAGTAATTCTTCTCAGCAGTATTAAAAGTTTTGCTAATGTAATAAATGGGTTTCTCTACTCCTGCGTCTACTCGCAATAACACAACACTTAATGCATGCGACGTTGTCGCAAGGTAAATAAATAATTCTTCTCCTGGTACTGCCTTTTGCAAAATAGTTGTATTCATAAGATGTTCTTTGATTCCTTGAAAAGCCTTTTCACATTCATCACTCCATTTAAATTTTGCACCCTTCTTGAGTATATCGAAAAAATATTTGCATTTGTCTGATGATCGCGAAATGAATCTCCCCAGCGAAGCTAGAAGCCCATTCAACTTCTGTACATCTTTTATTGTTGCTGGTGTTGGAATGTCACGAACTGCTTGCACTTTTTCTGGATCAACCTGTATTCCTTCCTTTGATACAATGTAGCCTAAAATTTTTCCCGATGCCACTCCAATAGTACACTTCTCAGGATTCAATTTAATGTTATACTTCCGCATTTGTTCAAAAATCTCCCTCAAGTCTTGTACATGGTCTTTAGCTTCTTTACTCTTTACTAACATGTCGTCCACGTATACTTATAATGTTTTATGTATCCATTTTGCGAACACCTTCTCTACCATTCTTTGATATGTCACTCCCGCATTTCGCAAACTAAATGGCATTTTCGTGTAACAATATAAACCTCTAGGGGAAAATAAAGCAGTATGTTCTTGATCTTCTTCAGCGAGAGGAATTTGGTTATACCCTTTGTACCCATCTAAAGATGATACCCTATCATTTCCCGCTGCAGATTCCACCATTTGAGGAATATCAGGTAACGGAAAACTATCTTTGGGGCAAGCTTTGTTCAAATCAGTGAAATCTATGCAAATCCTGATTCCCTTGTTTTTCTTTGGAACAATGACCATATTCGCTATCCATTCTGGGTATTTAGATTCTCTTATAATTCCTGCCTCAAGCATTTTCTGTAATTCTTCTTCTATTTGGGAATGGTAAGTTGTTGCAATTTTTCTTATTCTCTGTTTAAATGGTCTCACATTTTTGTTAATCTCCAATTTGTGGCAAGCAATTGAAGGATCTATTCCTGGTATCTCATCCATGTTTCCTGCGAAAATATCCTTATATTCTCGCAACAAGTTGACAGTTCTTTCTTCTTCTTCTACATACATTTTGGTTCCAATTCTCAACATTAGAGGCTCCTCTACAGTCCCAACATTTATTTCTTTTGTTGGTTCTTCGGCAGTGTAACTGGATTTAGGTTCTCCCATTGGTGTTGGTTATTTTATTGCTTTTATGGGTTCTTCCCCTTCTTCCGAAATTTCGCTGGGTATTCCTTTTCCTTCTTTTGCCCTTATCATATAAACTCTAAATTCTTCTTCCTTCTTTGCTTCCTTCGCCAATTTTCTGCGAAATTGTTTCCTTTTTGCTTGTTCTTCATAATGCTTTACTTCAATTTGATGACATAATTTCGCATTGTCAACATCTCCTCTAATTTCACCTATTCCTCATGGAGTGGGGAATTTAATACATTGATGCAACGTTGATACCACAACTTTTATCGCATGTATCCATGATCTTCCTAATAACATATTATATGGCGATTCCATATCCACCACACACAATGTTACATATGTTTCGATTTCTCCAAGTGGAATTCGCACCACTATTTCTCCTTTAGGTTTTGTTGTGGATTTTCCAAAGCCGTGAACAAAATATGCTGAACTGGACATTTCTTCATCTTTAAATCCCATTCCCCGGAATGCATGATAAAATATTATGTCAGCTGAACTTCCTGTATTGATTAAAGTTCTGTTCAACATCCATTCTCCTACGGATTTTATTGTTGTATCCTTTTCTTTTCGTGTAACAGGCACTGTGATGACCAACAGAGATGTATGATTTAAATTTTGTTTTGGTATTACTTCCGCCATGAATGGAATTTTTTTCTTTTCCCACTCTTTCAAGGGTGATATTTTTTCTACCGCTATAATTTTCTTCCCTTCAAAATTTCGTTTATGTATTCTTCCTTTGATGTTTTCATGAAATTCATTGATCAAGCTTTTTGTTATCATATTACACTCCAATATATTGCCATTTTCATTAATTCTGCTCATCTTTCTTTTAACTGATTCACTGATTTATTTAATCACTTTCTTGATTGGAATATTCTCAACCAACAATCTTCAACTTTCCATCTTCAATTCATTGATTCCCTGTTTCTAGCGCCATTATGTAGTTGCAGGAAATCCTACACTACACCCCTCATATGATTTCATTGATGATCAAATCATTTTTAGGTTTACACTCTTAATTTTATTGATTAATTTTTGAATGTTCTTACAAGAAAAATAAAGAAATCAAGAATGAATTCTGCTCTGAACTTTCTCTCTCCTATTTACTTGTTTCTTACTCAAAAAAGATCTCTCTCCATTTTTACAACTCGAATGACTATTTATAAGGAAATACATAGTGGATGACAGCTAATCTGTCCTTTATTTTCGGGTATGGTTTGCAACATTCTCGCAACCTTATAAATGTTAACTTCGCAAGCTCTCTTACTTTCGCAAGACTATCACATCTTCCTCATTATCCTTACTGATGTCGTTTCTGAAATTGTTCTGCGACGCTATTGTGCAATACCATTGATAATTTCGCTGAGACATAATTGTTGCGAGATTCTGATCCTACAATAACAATGATCATCCTTCCACTTGAGGTTAGTGATATTTGACTTGAACTGTTTCATTCCCTATCGTATCTTTCAAGTCGTGCATATTGAAAACATAACTGAGAAGCATGTTTGAACTCCAGATAGACATAGTATTAAGAAATACAATACGAGGTTTATTGATTAACCACTAAACTTTGTAGATAAGACATCGCCATAATCATTTGAATGTTATTGTGATTATGTATGGGTATAAGGTGAGGATTTCATCCTAGGGAACAATGCTTACATGTGATCTAAGGAAGTAAGTTCATAAACTTTTTTTGTGAACCGAAAAGGAAATGTCCAAGAGCTATTGGTTTTTTTATTCATTGCATATCTTATGAACAACCAATATGTGTGATAAAGTAGAACCGCTCACAACTTGTTGTTTTCTTGGTAGAACTATTCACAAAGTCCTGACTTTTGTATTGATAGAACTTTTATTAGTAAAACCAATCTTAAGTAATCACCTTGATATGTATCGGTTATGCAACTTCCAAATGTGTAAGGGGAACCGATCCTTGTAAGGGGTGAAGGGAACTGATCCTAGTAAGGGGTGCAGTGCAAACCGATCCTTGTATGGGGTGCAACAAATTTACTGTGAAGAGGGGAACCGATCCTGTGAAGGGGTGCAACACATATAAGTTAGATACCATATATATGTGGGGAACCGATCGTAGTACCTAGTCAACTATATCTTTGGTAAGCTAGTGTGACAATGCTTAGTACTCACATGGAGGTAGAACCGAAACTTGTTTTGGTAGAACCGCAAACCCATGAGTGTGATTGAATGTTTGGTTTGATCAATCACATAGTTCTTGAAAGTCAGATGAACCAATTCTAAACTTGTTTGGAAGTGTGGCAAATCGGTTTCAAGATTGTAAGTGTGAAAGAGAACTTACAAAGTAAAGATGTCGAAAAACTTTGAACACGTGTTGAATGCCTAGTTGATATAATTGTTCAAAGATATTCCTTAAAGGCTAAATGGAAGTGAATCCTAGGATCGAAACATATAAGTTAAGAATCTTTTAATTAAGGTGATTAATTTATCTTGGATGGAAATTTATGGAATTGGTAATGTGCATTTAATAATTATATTTTCCAAGAGATTTCGATGATATTTTTGGACAGAGCATTTCCAGGAATTATGAAAACCGAATATGTGCATTTATGAATATCTTGATAATATTTTCGGTTTTGGAAATTCCTTGGTGTCCAAACTTCCTTGTCTATAAATACCAAAGTTTGCGTTCACTAGCAAACTAATCCTTCGTAACAATTTGACTTCCTCTTTTGTCATTGTTACTGGTGTAGCCGCCTATTGGAGAGGAGAGTAATCTAATTAGGTGAAATCTCTTACGGCCGCTCGTTTTAAAGTCTTCTTTGGGATTGAGAAGCTCTAGCGCGACCCGTTGGTGGGAAACTAGATAATTGCGGTTTATCTTTGTTTTCGATTTGATTTGATTGACTAACGGAGGTTGAAATATGTTTTCACCTAGTTTGTTTATGCTTGAGAATCTTCTCTTCTGATATAAGATTCACTCAAACTAGCACAGAGTTTCGACAGGGATCTTTAGACTGTTGTTAGATCTAAAGACGATCTTGTGATAATCCATTGTTAACAGACTCCGTTCTGTGCGTGATTGATTACAAGAGATTCAAGTTATTGTGTGCAGGTTTTTATTGAAGATTAAAGAAGATTTGAAGACGAAGAAGATATTGAAGATCTGACTTGGATTTATAATCTTTGGTGTGCACAATACTTGTTTGGGAAAAGAGGATCCAATTGATAATCGGTTTATCCTTGTGGTAGATTGGATTGATTGATTGATTGTAGTAGATCGGCATCAACACGGTTCCTTTATGGATTAAAGGTGTTGTTGTCTTAATCTTAATTGATTGCCTTCGGGCGATTAAAACGTAA
This sequence comes from Papaver somniferum, assembly GCF_003573695.1. Classification (NCBI taxonomy): domain Eukaryota; kingdom Viridiplantae; phylum Streptophyta; class Magnoliopsida; order Ranunculales; family Papaveraceae; genus Papaver; species Papaver somniferum. The sequence goes on from NC_039367.1 coordinate 124,676,895, forward strand.
GATAGATCTAGACCTGACAAAGGATTTTATGTTGAGATAAACGGAAGAGCCTTTGTTGGACTCATATCACTTGTTTGAAGAGAGTTGTTACCAGACAGATTTCTTGTTCCTTTACTGTTTGGAATACGAACCAAAGGGATTGTTCCAAGTACGTGTTTGAGGTGTGGGAATACAGACGGAACTAGGTATACTATAGAGTTAGGTACTTGGTCTCAACTATAAGAAGTAGGTGTCATTTTGTATAGCGGCTTAATCCTGAGAGTATTCGATTCTGGACTAGGTCCCGGGGTTTTTCTGCATTTGCGGTTTCCTCGTTAACAAAATCTTGCTGTGTCATTTAGTTTTATTTTCCGCATTATAATTGTTTTATTATAACTAAAGTAAATCACACAAACGTTAATATCCTATTACTTGATAAGTTAATCCTATTGTGTTTGGTTAAGTCCGAACCTTTTTATCAAGTAACACAATTTTTCGTCGTATTGTCTCGATCCCGTATCCATAGACAATCACACAGAGTGTGAACCGATTAGTTGTATTGTCTCGATCTCGTATCCATAGACAATCACTTTCGGAGGAAAGGACTTATAGGTAGGAAAAGTTTTAGCTTGACGTATATTTGGGTACCCTCGCCTTTTTCAAATACAACAATGAAGTATGTTTACTTGATACAAAGGTTCGGACTTAACCAAACACAATTGGATTGATGATCAATTAAATATGAATTAACGTTTGTGTAATTTACTTTAACTATAATAAAAAAATTATAATGCTGAAAATAAAAATAAATGACACGGCAAGATTTTTTTATCGAGGAAACCGCAAATGCATAAATACCCCGGGACCTAGTCCAGAATTGAGTACTCTCAGGATTAAGCCGCTAAACAAAATTACACCTAACTTCTTATAGTTGAGACCAAGTACCTAACTCTATAGTATACCTAGTTCTTTCTGTATTCCCACGCCTCCGACTTGTGAGTAAGTCACGTACTTGGAACAATCCCTTTGGTTCGTATTCCAAACAGTAAAGGAACAAGAAATCTGTTTGGTATCAACTCTATTCGACCAAGTGATATGAGTCATACAAAGGCTCTTCCCTTTATCTCAACATAAACTCCTTCGTCGGGTCTAGATCTATCTTATGTTCAATCACCCTAAGGTAATCGGTTAAGATTAAACTAACAACACCTTTAATCCGAAGAATCGTGTTGATGTCGATCTACTCAATTAATCAATCCAATCTACCACAAGGATAAACCGATTATTAATTGGATCCTCTTTTCCCAAACAAGTATTGTGGACACCAAAGATTATAAAACCCAAGTCATATCTTCAGTATCTTCTTTGTCTTCAAATATTCTTAAATCTTCAATAAACACCTGCACACAATCACCTGAATCTCTTGTGATAAATCACGCACAGAACGGAGTCTGTTAACAATGGATTATTACAAGATCGTCTTTAGAACTAACAACAATCTAAAGATCCCTGTCGAAACTCTGATCTAGTTTGAGTGCATCTTATATCAGAAGAGAAGATTCTCAAGAATAAACAAACTTGGTGCAATCAGATTTCAACCACCGTTAGTCAATCAAATCAATCGAAAACAAAGATAAACCGCAATTATCTAGTTTCCCACCAACGGGTCGTGCTAGAGCTTCTCAATCCCAAAGAAGACATTGAAACGAGCGGTCATAAGATATTTCACCTGATTAGATTACTCTCCTCTCCGATAGGCAGCTACACCAGTAACAATGACAAAAGAGGAACTAAAATGTTACGAAGGATTAGTTTGCTAGAAAGGCAAACTTCGTGTATTTATAGACAAGGAAGTTTGGGCACCAAGTAATTTCCAAAACCGAAAATATTCTCAAGATTTTCATAAATGCACAGTTTCAGTTTTCATAATTCTTGGAAATGCTTTGTCTAAAAATATAATCGAATCTCTCGGAAAATCTAATTAGTAAATACACATTACTAATTCCATAATTTCCTATCAAGATAAATTAATAACCTTAATTAAAAGATTCTTAACTTACTTATGTTTCGATTCTTGGATTCTCTTCCATTTAGCCTTTAAGGAATATCTTTGAACAATTATAGAAATAAACATTCTCAGCATGTGTTCAAAGTTTGTCGACATCTTTACTTTGTAAGTTCTCTTTCACACTTACAACCTTGAAACCGATTTGCCACACTTCAAAACAAGTTTAGAATTGGTTCATCTGACTTTCAAGAATTATGTGATTGATCAAACCAACATTCAATCACAATCATGGGTTTACGGTTCTACCAAACCAAGTTTCGGTTATACCTCCATGTGAGTACTAAGCATAGTCACACTAGCTTCCCAAAATATTTGGTTGACTAGGTACTAGGATCGGTTCCTCACATATATATGGTATCTAACTTATATGTGTTGCACACCTTCACATGATCGGTTCCCCTTTCTTCTATAAACTTGCAGCACCACATACAAGGATCGGTTCCCCTTAATGTACTGCACCCCTTACAAGGATCGGTTCCCCTCTTCCCATGGCAAACATAAAACCGATACATACCAAGGTGATTACTTACGATTGGTTTTACTAATAAAAGTTATACCAATACAAAAGTCAGGCCTTTGTGAACAGTTCTACCAAGAAGACAACAAGTTGTGAGCGGTTCTACTTTATCACACATATTGGTTGTTCATAAGATATGCAATAATAATTAAACTAATAACACCTGGAGATTTCCTTTTTGGTACACAAAACAAGTTTATGAACTTACTTCCTTAGAACACATGTAAACATTGTTCCCTAGGATGAAATCCTCACCTTATACCCATACATAATGACAATAGCATTCAAATGATTATGGAGATGTCTTATCTACAAAGTTTAATGTTTAAGCAATAAACCTCGTATTGTATTCCTTTTTACTATGTCTATCTAGAGTTCAAACATGCTTCGCAGTTATGTTTTCAATATGCACGACTTGAAAGATATGTTAGGGAATGAAACAGTTCAAGTCAAATATCACTAACCTCAAGTGGAAGGATGATTGTTGTCGTTGTAGCTCCTTGCTTCTTCACATATTCAAGACTTCGCAATACTTGTAATGTCTCATATCCTAATGCTTTGAAGCTAACCTATACAAAGTTCAACTCTAGTACATAATCAAGCGACTCTTAACATGAGTTTTGGTTCACTAAAATATGACAACCAAACTTGACATACCAACGCTTGGTGGGTTCAACCGAGCAATGCTCTAACAATCTCCCCATTTGTCAATTTTAGTGACAAAACTCTTACATCATATGGATAAACAAATTACAAGAATTTATTATAATCCGCTTGATTCCCGATTCAATAGCACAGTAAAACTGCTTACATTCAATCCTTGAGAATGCCGATGTTGACATTATAATAACAAAGCAAATATTCCCCCTAAGGAAGATAGGTAGATATTCAATCCGCTCGTCTTTGTTATACCAATAAATATGACATGTTACTCCCCCTTAGTCTGTGCTTTCACTCTTTCGTTAGATATAATATTCAAGCACCAATGTTCTTTTCCCTAATGATACCAATTAATATAAAATCAATGCAAGTATTACTTGTTTACTCCATATATTTATCCCCCTTTTTGTCACAAAAATGACAAAGAAACGAAAAAATAAAGGACAACACGAAAAGTATCTTACAAATCTCAGAATAGACTTGCAAACATGTAGAGTTAGGCACGAGGGTTCCACACATCACGTTCTGATAACCAATATCAAAACCGAAACTACAAGTAGTTTTATTTTGATATGTTACCAAGGAAACAATTTCCCGAAACAATTTTTTCTATTTAGTTTAGCAAACCAAAACGACTAATCACATTAGTTCCTTTGCTAAACCGATTGCTTAAAAACAACCGCTTAATTCGCTAAGACCAAAATAAATCATAAACTCCATTTTTCTCATCAGGTTCTAACTATCCATATACTTATACCTTTCAATTTCAAACAAACCAAATACTAGGTAGTTAACTAGTATTTCTTTGTTTAGGCATTCGATTAGACTTGAATAACTGAAACCTCACTTTGATAAGACAAACTAAGATCATAATTAACTTAGTTTCTTATCCGGAATCAAATTGGACTAAACAACTCATCCCTTACACATATTATTTCGTTAAGCCATAAATTATTCATACAAACCAATATAAATCAACTTGCAAAATTATTCACCTCAACCGGAAGCAATTGAATCAACATAAGACATTATACGCACCACAATTGCACCGTAATTTTATAATCCTAAACCATTGGTACTATACAAAAGCAAAATACCAAAGGTTTTTCTTAACCGGAACCAAAATTGAATTACACACACATCAATTTTACTGCAATTTTGTAAGCCTAAACCATTGAAACTATATGTTAGAGCATTGCTCGGTTGAACTCACCAAGCGTTGGTATGTCAAGTTTGGTTGTCATATTTTAGTGAACCAAAAATCATGTTAAGAGTCGCTTGATTATGTACTAGAGTTATACTTCGTATAAGTTAGCTTAAAAGCTTTAGGATATCAGACATTACAAGTACTGCGAAGTCCTGAAGATGTGAAGAAGCGAGGATCTACAACAACAATCATCCTTCCACTTGAGGTTAGTGATATTTGACTTGAACTGTTTCATTCCCTATCGTATATTTCAAGTCGTGCATATTATAAACATAAATGCGAAGCATGTTTGAACTCTAGATAGACATAGTGTTAAGGAATACAATACGAGGTTTATTGCTTAACCATTAAACTTTGTAGATAAGACATCGCCATAATCATTTGAATGCTATTGTGATTATGTATGGGTATAAGGTGAGGATTTCATCCTATGGAACAATGTTTACATGTGTTATAAGGAAGTAAGTTCATAAACATGTTTTTTGAACCGAAAAGGAAATTGCCAGGAGTTATTGGTTTTGTTATTCATTTCTTATCTTATGAACAACCAATATGTGTGATAAAGTAGAACCGCTCACAACTTGTTGTGTTCTTGGTAGAACTATTCACAAAGTCCTGACTTTTGTATTGGTAGAACTTTTATTAGTAAAACCAATCTTAAGTAATCACCTTGGTATTTTCGGATGCAACTGCCAAATGGAAGAGGGGAACCGATCCTTGTAAGGGGTGAAGGGAACCGATCCTAGTAAGGGGTGCAGTGCAAGAGGGAACCGATCCTTGTATGGGGTGCAACACATTTACAGTAGAAAGGGAAATCGATCCTGTGAAGGGGTGCAACACATATAAGTTAGATACCTTATACATGTGGGTAACCGATCCTTGTACCTAGTCAACCATATCTTCGGTAAGCTAGTGTGACTATGCGTAGTACTCACACGGAGGTAGAACCGAAACTTGTTTTGGTAGAACCGCAAACCCATGATTGTGATTGAATGTTGGTTTGATCAATCACATAGTTCTTAAAAGTCAGATGAACGAATTCTAAACTTGTTTGGTAGTGTGGCAAATAGGTTTCAAGATTGTAAGTGTGAAAGAGAACTTACAAAGTAAAGATGTCGACAAACTTTGAACAAGTGCTGAATGTTTATTTCTATAATTGTTCAAAGATATTCCTTAAAGGCTAAATGGAAGAGAATCCCAAAATCGAAACATAAGTAAGTTAAGAATCTTTTAATTAAGGTTATTAATTTATCTTGGATGGAAAGTATTGAGAATTAGTAATGTGCATTTGCTAATTAGATTTTCCAAGAGATTTCGATTATATTTTTGGACAGAGCATTTCCAGGAATTATGAAAACCGAATCTGTGCATTTATGAGTATCTTGAGAATATTTTCGGTTTTGGAAATTCCTTGGTGTCCAAACTTCCTTGTCTATAAATACACGAAATTTGCCCTTCTAGCAAACTAATCCTTCGTAACAATTTGACTTCCTCTTTTGTCATTGTTACTGGTGTAGTCGCCTATCGGAGAGGAGAGTAATCTAATTAGGTGAAATCTCCGCTCGTTTTAAAGTCTTCTTTGGGATTGAGAAGCTCTATCACGACCTGTTGGTGGGAAACTAGATAATTGCGGTTTATCTTTGTTTTCGATTGATTTGATTTACTAAGGTTGAAATATGATTGAACCTAGTTTGTTTATTCTTGAGAATCTTCTCTTCTGATATAAGATTTACTTAAACTAGTTCAAAGTTTCGACATGGATCTTTAGATTGTTGTTAGTTCTAAAGACGATCTCGTGATAATCCATTGTTAACAGACTACGTTCTGTGTGTGATTGATCACAAGAGATTCAAGTGATTGTGTGCAGGTGTTTATTGAAGATTAAAGAAGATTTGAAGACAAAGAAGATATTGAAGATCTGACTTGGGTTTTATAATCTTTGGTGTGCACAATACTTTTTCGGGAAAAGAGGATCCAATTAATAATCGTGTTATCCTTGTGGTAGATTAGATTGATTGATTGAAGTAGATCAGCATCAACACGGTTCCTTTGGGATTAAAGGTGTTGTTGGCTTAATCTTAATTGATTACCTTCGGGTGATTAAACATAAGATATATTTAGACCTGACAAAGGAGTTGATGTTGAGATAAACGAAAGAGCCTTTATCCGACTCATATCACTTGGTTGAAGAGAGTTGATACCAAACAAATTTCTTGTTCTTTTACTGTTTGGAATACGAACCAAAGGTATTGTTCCAAGTACGTGACTTATTCACAAGTCGGAGGCGTGGGAATATAGACAGAACTAGGTATACTATAGAGTTCGGTGCTTGGTCTCAACTATACGAAGTAAGTGTATTTTGTGTAGCGGCTTAATCCTGAGAGTATTCAATTCTGGATAAGGTCCTGGGGTTTTTCGGCATTTGCGGTTTCCTCGTTAACAAAATCTTGTTGTGTCATTTACTTTTATTTTCCGCATTATAATTGTTTTATTATAATTAAAGTAAATCACACAAACGTTAATATCCTATTTACTTGATAAGCAATCCTATTGTGTTTGGTTAGGTTCGAACCTTTATATCAAGTAAACACACTTTCTGTCGTATTATCTCTATCTTGTATCCATAGACGATCACACGAAGTGTAAACCGATTAGTTGTATTGTCCCGATATCGTATCCATAGACAATCACTTTCGGAGGAAAGGACTTATAGGTCGGAAAAGTTTTAGCTTGAGGTATATTTGGGTACCCTCGCCTTTTCAATTGGTATCAGAGCAGGCAAACACCAAAAGATCTAACAATCTGTGTTTGGTGCGATCCAACCTATAAGAATGAACTCGAGTTCGTACAAATCGACTTCAATTAACGTGCCTCCAAGATTTAATGGATCTAATTATCCATTTTGGAAATCGGCTATGAAGGCCTTTTCTTCAATCCCGAGATTTTAATACATGGATATTAATCGAAGACGGATACCAACAACCGATCTATACATGGAGATTTTAATACATGGAATCAGAGTTTAAAACACTTGCGTTTTATACTTTTGAAGAAAGGGTTCTTGCAATACAGAATTCTGTTGGCCATAACGCCATTTTGCATGGAGTCAGTGTTGATCACCTTTATCTTGTGTTGTCATGTAAAATTTATAAAGAAGCATGGGATATTCTTGAGACTGTATTTGAAGGAGATGAATCTGAAAGAGAAGCTAGACTTATCACCCTTTCTCTTGAATGGGAACATCTTCATATGGATGATAACGACACCTTTGAGGAGTTTAATTCCAAACTTTCTGAGATTGCTAATGCATTCTTTCTTCTTGGAAAGGTTATACCTGAAAGAGAAATAGTATGCAAAATTCTCAGATTGTTACCATCCAAATACGAGTCTAAGAAACATGCCATAATAGAAGGGAATGATCTTTTTACACTTTATCAAAGCTCTCTTGTGGGAAAGTTAAAGATTTTTGATAAACAATTTCTGCTGAAGATTCAAACTAAGAATCGTTGCCAAAAGGTTATGGCACCTATTTAAAAAGAGCTTGACTCAACCATTGTGCTTCTTGCACAACGAATCAAGAACATTTTATCTCTTGATGAACATGTTCCTGACATATCGTCTGATTGCCATAAAAAGGGTAGTAATGAAGTTCAATGCTTCAAGTGCCGTAAATTCGGACATATGGCAAAACACTGTCCCAACATAAAGACCAGAAAGTGCAATAGAGCATATGTCTCCACTCTTAATGATATTCCGAAGGATGAATCCAATGAAGAGATATCTAATTGCAATGCACTTATTGCCAACTCTAATAATGACTTCTTCAGTTTGTCTAATCTTCTTCTAGAAAGACTAGAGTTGGGAATTATGAATAGTGAAAGGTTAATCCTAGACCTTGAAAATCGTTTGAAATCTGTTTCAAATCAATCGAGTTTGAATGTATCTGATGATACAAGAAATTCTTCATCTGAAGAAGATGATCTCACTAATTGTTGTGAAGTCAAAATCTTCCAAAATCTTCGAAAAATATTAAGGAAGATAAGTAAGTTTTTGGGATTTTAGAAGCTGTGTACTAACTCTTGGCGTAACAAGAGAAAAGAAAAGCACAAGGAAACACAGTCAACTGTGTTATTAAATCATTCGAAGAATGATTCGGTTATGAATGGTGAGGATTATTCTCACCTCAACACTCACTGGTAGTATTGAGATTTGCATCCTTACGTGTTCCCCAAAGTCTTGATTGTGAGGAAGCATGAATCTGGGCAAGATATTTTCTTTAGTGAAAAAATATTGAATATTTCTTATTTTTGGGAAGGAATAATTTCGGTTTTTCATAAACCAAAATTCTTAGATATTCTTGGAATTCTTTGATTCTCTCCTGTCTTATATTCTCTTCTTGTCCGAGAGAAGACAATCACTTGCATATGGAGAAATCAGAAAAAGAAAAATCATATGTTGGTGATCTAGCACTTTGTGCATCAGTTACAACTGAATCTCATGATATTCCTCTTCATGATGTCTCTCGAGACTCTTTAAGAAAAAAAATTAACTCTGTTAAAGGTTGTATTAAATACCATGAACTGAGGTTAAAGGATTCAAAAGAAGCACTTGCAAATCTTCATTCTCAACTGTTGGAGATGGACATATCTACTGAAAAGGGAAGCGCTCAGAGGAATTTGAATCTGGAGTTTGAAAGCAATCTTCAAAAGAGAGAGTAGTTTAATATACATCAATTTGTGATTTCTTTCATTGATTGTATTGGTCTATTATGAATAAAACTATTATGAATAAAATTATTTTTTTTTGAGTAATTTTCTTGTGATAGTTTTGGTTTACATAGCTTGTGCTTTATTGCTTTTATCTATTGCTATGTATGATTATGAGATGTATGTTTTCGGTTTTATTACCTTAATGTTCGATCTCATGTGGGAACCCTCATGGTTTGGGTGACTTTTTAATTTAGCAGGATTGAGTTCCAACCCAAGTAGGTAGGCTTCATCAAAGGATAATGAGGGGTTCTAATAGAAACAGTATGTGAAAAAGTCACAATATGTTGAATCGGATTTGGTTTAGCATAAAAGCATATGTGTTTCGATGGTTTTCAACTTTTGCTTGCAATAGTTAAAACCGTTTTTCAACCTTTCTCTGGTAAAGGTTGAGGGATGTTGTTATTCTTTTTGTTTACGCATAAGAATGACAACGAGAGGATATATTTCGTTATCGATCCTCCCTGGACGAAGATGCTATCATACTGGAGGAGCGGATACGAAATTGAGGTAACAATCTTGTTAGTTAATTGTTTTCCTGTTTAAGAAAAGCCTGAGTTTATATTATATATGTATTGCTTTTGCTTAACGAAATTTAGGTGCAATTGATTTTTATTCCATAATATGTGTGTGGATGTGTGTTTCAATTGATTCCTGTTAAGAAAAACCATTGTTATCTTACTTTACTGTGTGGTATCAATCGTTTAGGCTTAAAAAATTGTGGTACAATTGATGTGTGTGTTAATTCAATTGGTTCCAGTTAAGAAAAACTATTATCATCTTGCTTTGGTACGGTTACAATGGTTTAGGCTTACAAAAGTGCGGTACAATTGATGTGTGTGTAATTCAATTAGTTCCGGTTAAGAAAAACCTTTGGTATTGTATCAATGGTTTAGGCTTACAAAATTACGGTGCAATTGCGGTGCTTATAACATCTTATGTTGATTCAATTGCTTCCGGTTGAGGTAAATAATTTTGCAAGTTGATTTATATTGGTTTGTATGAATTATTTATGGTTTAACGAAATAACATAAGGATGGGATGAGTTGTTTAGTCCAATTCGATTCCGGATAAGAAACTAAGTTAATTTTGTTCTTAGTTTGTCTTATCAAAGTGAGGTTTCGTTTATTCAAGTCTAATCGAATGCCTAAACAAAGAAATACTAGTTAACTAACCTAGTATTTGGTTTGTTTGAAATTGAAAGGTCTAAGTATATGGATAATTAGAACCTGATGAGAAAAATAGAGTTTACACTTTATTTTGGTCTTATCGAATTAGGCGGTTGTTCTTGGACAATCGGTTTAGCAAAGGAACTAATGTGATTAGTCGTTTTTGGTTTGCTAAACTAAATGGGAAAAATTGTTTCGGGCATTTGTTTCCTTGGTAACACTTCAAAAATTAAACTACTTGTAGTTTCGGTTTTGATAATGGTTATCAGAACGTGATGTGTGGAACCCTCATGCCTAACTCCACAGGTTTGCAAGTCTATTTCTGAGATTTGTAAGATTCTTTTCGTGTTGTCTTTTATTTTTTTCGTTTCTTTGTCATTTTTGTGACAAAAAGGGGGAGAAATATATGGGGTAAACAAGTGATACTGGCATTGATTTTATCTTACTTGGTATATATCAATTGGAATCGCTAGGGAAAAGAGTGAAAGCACAGACTAAGGGGGAGTAACATGTCATATCAATTGTTTACTGCATATTTGAGTAAACAGGTGCTTGAATGTTATATCTAACGAAAGAGTGAAAGCACAGACTAAAGGGGAGTAACATGTCATATTGTGGTATAACAAAGTCGTGCGGATTGAATATCTACCTATCTTCCTTAGGGGAGTATTTTGCTTTTTTATTATGATGTCAACAACGACATTTTCAAGGATTGAATGTAAGCCGGTTTACTGTGCTCTTGAATCGGGAATCAAGCGGTGTAATGAATTCTTGTAATTTGTTTATCCATATGATGTAAGAGTTTTGTCACTAAAATTGACAAAGGGGGAGATTGTTATAGTATTGCTCGGTTGAACCCACCAAGCTTTGGTATGTCAAGTTTGGTTGTCATATTTTAGTGAACCAAAACTCATGTTAAGAGTCGCTTGATTATGTACTGGAGTTATACTTCGTATAGGTTAGCTTGAAAGCTTTAGGATATGAGACATTACAAGTATTGCGATGTCTTGAAGATGTGAAGAAGCGGGGAACTACAACAACAATCATCCTTCCACTTGAGGTTAGTGATATTTGACTTGAACTGTTTCATTCCCTATCGTATCTTTAAAGTCGTGCATATTGAAAACATAACTGCGAAGCATGTGTTGAACTCTAGATAGACATAGTATTAAGGAATACAATACGAGGTTTATTGCTTAACCATTAAACTTTGTAGATAAGACATTGCCATAATCATTTAAATGCTATTGTGATTATGTATGGGTATAAGGTGAGAATTTCATCCTAGGGAATAATGTTTACATGTGTTCTAAGGAAGTAAGTTCATAAACTTATTTTGTGAACCGAAAAGGAAATTGAAAGGAGTTATTGGTTTTGTTATTCAATGCTTATCTTATGAACAACCAATATGTGTGATAAAGTAGAATCTCTCACAACTTGTTGTGTTCTTGGTAGACCTATTCACAAAGTCCTGACTTTTGTATTGGTAGAACTTTTATTAGTAAAACCAATCTTAAGTAATCACCTTGGTATGATAGGATGAAACTGCCAAATGGAAGAGCGGAACTGATCCTTGTAAGAGGTGAAGGGAACCGATCCTAGTAAGGGGTGCAATGCAAGAGGGAACCGATCCTTGTATGGGGTGCAACACATTTACAGTAGAAAGGGGAACCGATCCTGTGAAGGGGTGCAACACATATAAGTTAGATACCATATATATGTGGGGAACCGATCCTAGTACCTAGTCAACCATATCTTTGGTAAGCTAGTGTGACTATGCGTAGTACTCACATGGAGGTAGAACCGAAACTTTTTTTGGTAGAACCGTAAATCCATGGTTGTGATTGAATGTTGGTTTGATCAATCACATAGTTCTTGAAAGTCAGATGAACCAATTCTAAACTTATTTGGAAGTATGGAAAATCGGTTTCAAGATTGTAAGTGTGAAAGAGAACTTACAAAGTAAAGATGTCGACAAACTTTGAACACGTGCTGAATGTTTATTTCTATAATTGTTCAAAGATATTCCTTAAAGGCTAAATGGAAGAGAATCCCAGAATCGAAACATAAGTAAGTTAAGAATCTTTTAATTAAGGTTATTAATTTATCCTTTTTTTTATTATTAGGTTCAAAATACAGCACCTTTGGTTGGTAGTCGGGCAACAAGCTGAGTTCCAACCCCTTTCTGAATAGCAACACCCAACCTATGGATGAAAAGTATTGAGAATTAATAATGTGCATTTGCTAATTAGATTTTCCAAGAGATTTCGATTATATTTTGGACAGAGCATTTCCTGGAATTATGAAAACCGAATAAGTGCATTTATGAGTATCTTGAGAATATTTTCGGTTTTGGAAATTCCTTGGTGTCCAAACTTCCTTGTCTATAAATACACGAAGTTTGCACTTCTAGCAAACTAATCCTTCGTAACAATTTGACTTCCTCTTTTGTCATTGTTACTGGTGTAGCCGCCTATCGGAGAGGAGAGTAATCTAATTAGGTGAAATCTCTTACGGTCGCTAGTTTTAAAGTCTTCTTTGGGATTGAGAAGCTCTAGCACGACCCGTTGGTGGGAAACTAGATAATTGCGATTTATCTTTTTTTCGATTGATTTGATTGACTAACGGAGGTTGAAATCTGATTGCACCTAGTTTGTTTATTCTTGAGAATCTTCTCTTCTGATGTAAGATTCACTCAAACTAGTTCAGAGTTTCGACAAGGATCTTTAGATTGTTGTTAGTTCTAAAGACGATCTTGTGATAATCCATTGTTAACAGACTCCGTTCTGTGCGTGATTGATCACAAGAGATTCAAGTGATTGTGTGCAGGTGTTTATTGAAGATTAAAGAAGATTTGAAGAAAAGGAAGATATTGAAGATCTGACTTGGGTTTTATAATCTTTGGTGTGCACAATACTTGTTTGGGAAAATAGGATCCAATTAATAATCGGTTTATCCTTGTGGTAGATTAGATTGATTGATTGATTGAAGTAGATCGGCATCAACACGGTTCCTTTGGGATTAAAGGTGTTGTTGGCTTAATCTTAATTGATTACTTCAGGTGATTAAACATAAGATAGATCTAGACCTGACGAAGGAGTTTATGTTGAGATAAACGGAAGAGCCTTTGTCCGACTCATATCACTTGGTTGAAGAGAGTTGATACCAAACATATTTCTTGTTCCTTTACTGTTTGGAATACGATCCAAAGGGATTGTTCCAAGTACGTGACTTATTCACAAGTCGGAGGCGTGGGAACACAGACGGAACTAGGTATACTATAGAGTTAGGTGCTTGGTCTCAACTATACGAAGTAAGTGTATTTTGTGTAGCGGATTAATCCTGAGAGTATTCAATTCTGGACAAGGTCCCGGGGTTTTTCTGCATTTGCGGTTTCCTCGTTAACAAAATCTTGTCGTGTCATTTACTTTTATTTTCCGTATTATAATTATTTTATTATAATTAAAGTAAATCACACAAACGTTAATATCCTATTTACTTGATTGCCTTTATATCAAGTAAACACACTTTGTGTCGTATTGTGTCGATCTTATATCCATAGACGATCACACGAAGTGTGAACCGATTAGTTGTATCGTCTCGATCTCGTATCCATAGACAATCACTTTCGGAGGAAAGAACTTATAGGTCGGAAAAGTTTTAGCTTGAGGTATATTTGGGTACCCTCGCCTTTTCACTATACAAAAGCGAGATGAAAATAGTTTTTCTTAACTGGAACCAATTGAATCAACACACACATCAATTGTACAAAATTTTTGTAAGCCTAAACGATTGATACCACACAATAAAGTAAGATAACAATAGTTTTTCTTAACAGGAATCAATTGAAACACACATGCACACACACATCATGGAGTAAAAATCAATTGAACCTAATTTCGTTAAGCAAAAGAAATACATATATATAATATAAACTCAGGCTTTTCTTAAACAGGAAAACAATTAACTAACAAGATTGTTACCTAAATTTCGTATCCACTCCTCCAATATGATAGCATCTTCGTCCAGGGAAAATTGATAACGAAATATCCCCACGTTGTCATCCTTGTGCGTAAACAAAAAAATAACAACATACCTCAACCTTTACCAGAGAAAGATTGAAAACCGGTTTTAACTATTGCAAGAAAAAGTTGAAACCGTCGAAACACATATGCCTTTATGCTAAACCAAAACCGATTCAACATATTGTGACTTTTTCACATACTGTTTCTATTAGAACCCCTCATAATCCTTTGATAAAGCCTACCTACTAGGGCTAGAACTTAATCCCGCTAAATCAAAAAGTCACCCAAACCATGAGGGTTCACACATATGAGATCGAATATTAAGGTAGTAAAACCTAAAATATACATCTCATATTCATACATAGCAATAAGGTAAAAGAAATTAAGCACGGAATATGTAAACCAAAAAATATCATAAGAAAGTTACTCAAAACAAATAATTTTATTCATACTAGTTTTATTCATAATATACCAATACAAATTAATGAAAGAAATCACAAATTGATGTCTATTATATCTTTGCAACCTAATCCTTCATATCATAACCGAATGAAGGTGCGTTACTACTTTTAAGCTTTTGAATTTCTTCAAGTAGAAAGCCTTGTTTACTTGACCAGAATCTCTTGCAGATGAGAAATCTTTGTGAAGGATTCTGCAAGAGCATGTAATTCTGTCTTCGATTGAACACAAAAGTGTATCAATGCCTCAATACACTGATCTTTCTTCAGAGTATTTTCTCTTTCCTTCTTGCTAATCCAATCTCCCTTTCTCATTTTACCGTTAATGTCGAGAGATAATCCGGACTTAGTTTTAAGATGATCTTTATGATCTTGCATCTTCTCCAGAGAAACCATTTGATCCAGACCCATAGTTCGGACAAGGAATGATCAAAATGGGAGAAGAGTCTTTTTATATTTTTCATACTACCGAAAATATAATATTCCTATAAATACGAATATATCACGTATCTTCAAATACTATATATTATTTCCATAATCTACACAAAAGTGCCTTGATTTTTCTTCTTCCTCATTCAAAATTCGACACAAGATGAGGAAATAATTCTAACACCGATCAAGTGGCATTCGTATGAGATTTTCTCTCATTATGGAATTTCGAACAACCAGAGTGTTCTTGATCTAGCACAATATGAAAATATCTCCTTTTGTTACCCTGAATTAACAAAATATCTTGAAATAGATCGGAATTGCACACACAACTTTTAGAAATCTGTGTTTAAGACAGTTTTTGCATCTAGTCTTCTTTTTCCTTTTACCATTAGATGATTTAATAACATCGGAAGACATGTCCATTTTTAAAATGGGTAAATCACTAATGGTGGGAGGAACAATACCGACAATCAATGAAAAATTAGTTGTTTCCTCTCCTTCAGAATCATATGACTCAGAGGACTCATCTAGAGTTACAACCAATGCCTTGCTTCCAGTGTATTTCTTAATATTGGGACAGTCTTTAGCAATATGACCAAACCCTTTAAACTTGAAGCACTGCGGCTGATATTCATCATCTTCTTCCTGATCTTTCTTGACAGGAACTCGATCATGCGGTCAAGAAGATCGATAAGTATCCTTAACGAATCTCTTGTTTCTTTTCTTTAAGTGATTTCGAAACCGTCTAGTAATTAATGACAAAGATTGTTCAATCTCATCATCAGAATTTCCTACAATCTCTTCATTCGAATTATCCAACTGTCCATTCCTTTCCATTGGAGCTTTGGAAACTTTTTCTTTAAAAGCGATTCCTTTACTTTGAATAGACTGTGATTCGTGATCAAAGATCTTTAACTTAATAACGAGTGTACTTCGCGAGAGAGTTGAAGAATCCTTTGATTCTATGATTGCCATGTTTCTTAGAATCGTATCTAGATGGCAACGATTTGAGAATCTTGCATACTATATCCTTTTCAAAAATAGTCTTTCCTAACGAGAAAGAGGCATTAATTATCTCAGAGAGTTTAATGTGGAACTCTTCAAAAGTGTCGTTGTCATCCATTCGAAGGTTTTCCCACTCGGAAGTAAGGGTTTGAAGTCTAGCTTCTTTCTCAGAAGAGTTTCCTTCGAATACGATCTGAATATTATCCCAAGATTCTTTCGAAGTTTGACATGTAGACACATGATGTTGTAGGTCGCGACTTACAGCATGAATAATAACATTCAAACCATCTGAATTCTGCTTTGCCAATGTCTTTTCTTCGCTCGAAAATTCTGCTAAGCGCTTAAACTCGATTTCTGAATTTTCTCTCTTTGGAAGAGTATAACCATCGACGACTAATAGCCAAGTATTAAAGTCTCGTGATTGAAGAAAAGATCTCATAGCATATTTCCACCATAGATAGTTTGTTCCGTCAAATCTTGGCGGCACGTTAGTTGAAGTCGATTCATGAGAAATCGAGTTCATTCTTATAGGTTGGATCGCACCAAACACGGATTGTTAGATCTTTTCGTGTTTGCCTGCGTTGATACCAATTGAAAAGGCGAAGGTACCCAAATATACCTCGAGCTAAAACTTTTCCTACCTATAAGACCTTTCTCCTAAAGTGATTGTCTATGGACTGAGTCGAGACAATACAACTAATCGGTTCACACTTCGTATGATCGTCTATGGATACGAGATCGAGACAATACAATAAATAAATATGTTTACTTGATATAAAGGTTCGGACTTAACCAAACACAATAGGATTGCTTATCAAGTAAATATGAACTAACGTTTGTGTAATTTACTTTAATTACAGAAAATAAAAAAATTAAAAAAATTACTTTACTTTACTTTAATTTACTTTAATAAAACAATTATAATGCGGAAAATAAAAGTAAATGACACAACAATATTTTGTTAACGAGGAAACCGCAAATGCAGAAAAACCCCGGGACCTAGTCCAGAATTGAATACTCTCAAGATTAAGCCGCTACAGAAAATTACACCTAACTTCGTATAGTTGAGACCAAGTACCTAACTCTATAGTATACCTAGTTCCGTCTGTATTCCCACGCCTCCGACTTGTGAATAAGTCACGTACTCGGAACAATCCCTTTGGTTCGTATTCCAAACAGTAAAGGAACAAGAAATCTGTTTGGTATCAACTCTATTCAACCAAGTGATATGAGTCAGACAAAGGCTCTTCCGTTTATCTCAACATAAACTCCTTTGTCGGGTCTAGATCTATCTTATGTTCAATCACCCTAAGGTAATCGGTTAAGATTAAGCCAACAACACCTTTAATCCGAAGAATCGTGTTGATGGCGATCTACTCAATTAATCAATCCAATCTACCACAAGGATAAACCGATTATTAATTGGATCCTCTTTTCCCAAACAAGTATTGTGCACACCAAAGATTATAAAACCCAAGTCAGATCTTCAGTATCTTCTTTGTCTTCAAATCTTCTTAAATCTTCAATAAACACCTGCACACAATCACTTGAATCTCTTGTGATCAATCACGCACAGAAAGGAGTTTGTTAACAATGGATTATCACAAGATCGTCTTTAGAACTAACAACAATCTAAAGATCCCTGTCGAAACTCTGATCTATTTTGAATGAATCTTATATCAAAACAGAAGATTCTCAAGAATAAACAAACTAGGTGCAATCAGATTTCAACCACCGTTAGTCAATCAAATCAATCGAAAACAAAGATAAACCGCAATTATCTAGTTTCCCACCAACGGGTCGTGCTAGAGCTTCTCAATCCCACCAACGAGATGCTGATTGGGCAGGATGTGTGGAAGACATAAAAAGTATATTAGGGGGTTTCTACTATGTATGTTTGAATCTTGTGGCTTGGCATAGCAAGAAACAAAATTCACAATCCGTATCTACATGCGAAGCAGAATATATTACTACAGGTTCATGTTGTACTCAACTTCTATGGATGAAACAAATGCTTGCTGATTATGGAATTGATACTGGAATAATGAAGATCTTTTGTGACAACTCTAGTGCGGTTCGAGTCACTGAGAATCCCGTTGAACACTCAAGAACTAAGAACATTTGAAAAGGCGAGGGTACCCAAATATCCTTAAGCTAAAACTTTTCCTTACTATAAGTCCTTGTAGATGGTGGATTTTCGACAAAGGCTAAAATCGTAAACCCATAATTATACGGACCTCTGATCCAGCAATCATACGTGAGTACTGATAGACACATTTTTGTGTCTAATTTGTCTCGATTCTATATATTGATAGTTCTCATTCTTGTATTTATTTTGGTATTTTATCTCTTTGTAGGTTTTTTTGGAGAAATAAGCTTTTGCGGCGAAATTGGCTCAAAACGTGGCATTTGAACCTCCGTAGCAGACGTACCGGTGAAATCCCAGAAATACCCCGGAGGAACCCCGAGAAAAGTGTTGAAAACATCCCAGAAAAATTACTAAACGCACCCAAGGGGAAAGTGTTATTCGGACTCTAACTATGGATAAGGGGTAACCCATTTCAGGCATGTGCTAAAGGGACACCGGAACTGGATAAGGGGGAGGTCACCTTCACCTTTTGAATTTTGAAATTGGCGGGAGTGTTCATCACATCTGTTGAATTTTGGGAGAAGTTTTGATCGAGTTCTAGGGCGATTCAATCGCTGAAACTTGGTGGGTATCTTCCTTGGACCCAAACAGGCCTAGTATGATCATTGGTTTGTACCCAAATTGGCTGGAAATCGAGTTTTAATCAAAACAAGATAAATAGGGCTTTACGGGTTCTGTTGATTGGAGGAAGAGATTACGTGAGGTGTTAGAAGTGTACCAATGGCTAGGATGATTCCTTGGAAATCATAGAAGAGTTCTAAACACATCAGGACACAAAAGAAACCGCGAGAATACAGGAAAAATCCATTATCCGTAACTTGGCAGAAAAGAATAATCCGAGATATACTCGGATTCATTTAGGTTTTTGTGTATATAAGGAGTTGCTACGAGTCCCAGAAGAGGATCGGGAGTTTAGGGAGAAGTTGGACGAGTTTCAGAGAGCTTTAGAGCACCAAAGAGCTCTAGAGATCGAGTTGCAGGGAGTCCGCTGCTGCTGCTGCTGGTGGTGGTGCTGAAGAACAACGTTGCAAATAAGAACAACGTCTCAAATTCGCAACGGTGTCTCTGTAACAGTCATTCCATTGTAACAGCTTCTTTGTAACGCCAATATAACGTTTTAAACAGTCTGTGTTACTACTTTTCAATCTTTTAATCATCTTTTGAGATTTAAATACATATTTTGAGACCATGATTAATACGAGGAGTTAAACCCCAACACTGGGATGACGGAGGAAGCCTTTTTCATCACTGTGGTAATTCTATTAATTCTTTATATGACTTTTTGCATTGATTTGAATTTAATTATGATTTTTAGTTGATTAGTTGTGATTTTGTTTGGTGTCGCATGCTTAGTCTAAGTACTTTTGATGCGTCATGCTTGTGATTTACATCTAATGCTTTATAAAATCTATCTTGGCAAAGAATAAGAGTCTATAAGTGTTATCTTTTGAGCTATAAATGTCTAGAATTATTATTTGAATCACATGAATGGAATTTGGTGGAATCCTGAGTCTCAGTACCTCTCGATACTGTGACAACTTTATTGTATATATTTTATTAAGTCTGAAATCGAATCTTACAAGTCCGAGTTTGAACGATACTCTACTTACCACTTTTACAACACATCAATTTTTGGCGCCGCCAACGCGGACTTGTATTTAGATTTGTTTTAGGTTTCTTTTTATTTTTATTATTTTTTGTTCTTTTTTACGCGTTTTGGTATTTTTCGATTCTTTCCAGATTTGGGGCGAACCTACAAGGGAAGAAAAAGTGTTATAAAAGGAAGGCATCGCCAAAGAAGGAAAGAAAAGAGGAATCCGAAAGGAGTGAAGAAGAAGATTTTGTATATAGTTATTTTGTTTTATTTTTAGAAACTGTAAATAGGGTGTTATTTTTGTAATTTTTCTTTTCCTTTTTGGACATTTTTATTTTTGGACATTCTTGGACATTATTTTTAAACCCTAAGGAAGGGTCAAAATTAAATATCAACTGTTTGCAGGGAAGGACGACAGTTACGATACTGTCTCGGCCCCTCGGGTTCGTACACTGACATCGTCAGAAGGAATGCAACATTATCAAAGTTCATCATTATGTACCCAAGATATGAACAAATAGCACAAAAGTCATGAAAATACGTTTTTCGGTAATCTCGTCAGAAGAAATTGTACTCTGCATTGAACTAAAAGACGAACTTGGAGCAATCTACAAGGACTCTGAGGATTGCCTATATACCATTCTCTTCGTATGGATGTCCTCTACAACGTGTCAAAATTTCATAACAATCCGATGAACGAGCAAGGAGATGTGGTCAAAACATCGGGCAACATACCATCTGAAAAAGTTCAGAAAGTCTCCTAGAAGTTTACTGTTTCGCCTTTTTCAGGTCCTGAACGTGCTCAAAACTTAAAAATCTTCTTTGATAAAGCTTGGAAATTTCCTGGGATTGAAAATGCATATGCATACATTAAAAATTTGAGTCCGTACGAAGGTTTTACGGTGTTTTCATTAAAAAACTTAAATTGTGTTTGGAAGGCACATTTGGAGGTATAATATTTCCCACTACCACGGCTTGCAAATAGTTTACGAAACATACCACGAGCTTTCAAATATACCTGAGCCGGATACTACCTAATTAACCAATGACGGATGTATCCCAAAAAATTTCGCACTGATATCACGTTTGGATGGGCCATATAAATAGGAAAAGCATACTATTCAACACAATTTCTCTCAGGTATATTGGAACGAGTATGTCCCTTCGTCGCCGTCAAACCCTAGTTCATTTGGTGCAAAATATACCAATAATAGTGCATTCGCCATCAAATTCATTAAACGTGAGCTAAATTCAATCCCGTCCTTCACCATTGCTCTAATGATTTCAAGAAATACCCCCAAGTCTTCCTAACTTTTGTTTCTATTGTATCCAGGGTTTTGGGGCTTTCGGCACTTGTAAAAGCTTCATAACTGGTAAATTCTTCTTCATTAAACTTATTGATTGATACTCAGTAAAGTGGTTCCATGGGTTTCTGATAGTTATTTCAATTCTGAAAATAATAAATTACTACATAGTCATGTTGGTGATATGAAAAATCATAAATTACTACATAGTCATCGTGCTTATACTTATTTATTTATTTAATTTACAATTGGAGACCCAATTAGGACAGGTAATTAAGGTTTTATAGCTGAATTTAATTTGTCAAGACCATGGTTTAGTTCAGCATCTTGAAAAAGATAAATGTTTCTCCTTTCAGATACTGACCCTGTAAAACCATATATCTTATCTTAAATACATATTTTTAGTCCTTTGACACCTTTGGGTTTAAGAAACAGTGGATGTATAATTCTTTGCAAACTTAAATATGTGTAGTTCTTCTTTCTCGAAACCCACTGAAATTATGAACCTGATTTGTTATATATCGACAGTTGAGTGAATTGTTGTGATGGTAAATTGATTGTTTGTCCATGGTGTTAGGAAAATATGTCTACTACTACAAATGGAGGTTCAGCGGATACTGACCTCCAAGATGATGTCAATTCCAAAGAATCTTTAGAGACGGCTTTTGCATCTGTTGAATCGTGGGAATGTAATTCATCAGGAACCGAACCATAGTATGTTTGTTTCATTCGTTCTTATAAAGTCTTTTCTTTCAGAGTGTTGTTTAGAGATAAGTTTCCAAGAGAGAAGATCCATTAGTTGGTAATATGTTCTCCCTATAGTGTTCTATGATAATACCAAAGGCAACCGGTAATGAATTACCTAATAATACCACCATCTACCACTTGGTAAATTTTGTAGATGATGAGGTTTGCCATTTGGAGATGCAGTAATTTTTAATAGTAATGTAGATGATTGTAAGATGAACATATTACCAAAAGTTAGTTTTAGTCTTTTAGATTCATTAGCATTTGCGTTTTATAACTACATTGGTGTTGAAATTGTTAGATGGTTTGAGAATAACCTTGTCAAAGAATCCTCCTTCCTTCAAATATTGTAGTTGCTGCATATCCTTGGAAGAAACTGACTTGAAGCATCTCATGTGTATAGCAAGTTTGTTCACTCACAGAAGTATCGGGATAACTACCCGAAAGTAACAAATCACGCATCTGTGAAACTTATGTCTATGATCAAGGGTCATTTGAGCGAAAAGGCTTATGCAGTCTTTGCTTCAACGACAGTTGGCCACTTCCTGGATATGCCTGAAACCCATAACAGTGGTACAATTTTGCATTGTCTACTCTCACGGCAAATTGTGAGACAAGATGATGGCGATCCATTTTGTATGAACTTTGGGGTTGGAGGGCATATCTTGAGGTTTGGGATGAAAGAATTTGCACTTGATACGGGACTTAGCTTCAAGTTGACAGCGGCAACAAAGGAAGATCTAGATAACCCACTCCCAAAATGTATCGTGGATTCACCAATCATGAAAACTCATTTCTCTGGGAAAAAAAGGGTAACAGTAAGCAAACTCCGGACGCGATTTGAGAAAGGAGATTTGACCACCTGCACTGAGGATGAGAACGCTAAGTTGGCGCTTCTCTTTTTTGTACACGTTTTGCTTTTGGGCTGTCAGGCGAGAGCTGTAGTAAAGGGAGAATATTGCCATTTGGTGGAAAACTTGAATAACTTCAACAAGTTCCCATGGGGTCATGTTAGTCTTAAAAAAACCATCCGCAGCTTTCGATCAGCTCTGGTTGTAAAGGATGGAAAAAAACTAAGAAAGCCAGTGTTGTCAAGAAAGACAGGGAACCAGAGAAAAGTGGTCGGTTGGGCTTGCCGGCTCATTACAGGGTGTCTGGACTGTCTTACGCTCTGACAGTAAGTTTGCATATTCTGTTTAAATGGATCTTGTGTACTTGGGCAGTTTGTAGTTTGTACAGTTCAAGTTCTAACTATTCCTGCTATTTCAGGCTTGGGCATTGGAAAATATTCCTGCAATTAAGGGTTTATGAGGACGGGTTGTGTCCAGGCATACTTGTGGTCGGTGGTGCACTGTCATGGAACGTGTGTCCTGTACAAGCGAACCGAGATACAGTGAGCTTGTATCCTTGAGACAGGGGATAATAGTGGATTGTGATGAGTACGAGTTGTACAATGGTGACTCCCTTAGATTTCTTGGCATAGTAGATGATAAGGAGGTGTTGGAGGATACTGTGGAACCGTATGATGTTTCAAAAGAATCTAGCAAGGTATATGAATCCTCTTGGTCGGGAATGACCAAGGAATTTGCGCGGGAGGTTGGCGTAGGACCTGGGTCAGATACTTTATACACTCTTACGGAATCCCAGCTAACGAATATGCTTGTTATTTTCTTACGAGAGAAGTTGTCTTCAGCCGGCGTTAGATATGTGGATAAAAACACCGCAGCGGGGGAGACATCGTGTGATGGAGATCGGGGTACCGCAACAACGGCTTCCACACAGATGGACTTAGACATTAATACTGAAGCAGTTTTAAAATCAGAAGAGACGGTAAAGAAAGTAAGTACTCCAGATGATGACGGTAAAGGGATGAAACAAAAAAAGAAAAAGAAACCAATATAAGAGATGAAACATCTAATTCTCCAGTGGGTGCTGATGTAGAAACATCTAAATTCCCTGGCGTACCCAACTTAAAGAGGCGTAGAATCGTAAAGGCGGGACCTCAGATCTCATCTCTGTATGCAAGCCTCACTTACCAAAAAAAATCTAAAAATGACTATTCTGGGGAAAATATTGAGGATCAAGGTATCTCAAAGAACTGTAAAAGGAATCTGAACATTTACATATGGACAAGGCAAGTGTCTATCGCTTATTTACCGTATTTAACTCGAAAGTCATTGTCTCATGATCGATAAAATGTGCAGGGAAAATGTGGATCCAAAGGAAACCAAGAAGGCAAACGACCCACGTCCTAAGAAATCTCCGGTGGAGGAGATTGTAGAAACAGAAGAAAAATTTAAATGGTATGAATATGTCAAGTTATTAGGAGGAACATCACAACCACAGTCCGACTGGTTATCAGACACTGTAAGTAGATTGTTTTAATATAGTTTATGTTCATGATATTTTATGAGTTTACTCGTCAGCTTATCTATTTTGATACCTCTTGCAGATTGTTAATTGTGTATTGCACTCGATGCGCAAACACCCTAAATTCACGAAGAAAACTCGGTGGACCACAGTTGGTAGTAACTTCGCGGTGAGTATTATATGAAAACTATGAAACTTATCACATTTGTACTACAAACATACTTGCATTTTGTACATGTTAACATGGATTGTAATGTGTTGTTTCTCACGTTCTATTAAACATTGTTCTGAAAAACAGCGGCACGCTAGAGATCAAACACTGATATCCAAGACCAAAGAAAAGCAACAATTATATTATACAAAATTGCACATTGCCGATAAATACGGCATTGATGGTAAACCATGGTCCGAGTTTGATGTGGTTTACGCTCCGGTGCTGGTGAACGACAATCATTGGGTAGCAATTGAAATCCTCTTGAGGAAACAGAAGATTTGTATCTACGATTCCCTATACAATCATCAAAAGCGTAAAAGATCCACCAGGACAGCAGGGAACCCATCCGAGGTCATCGCTATCTGCGACGTTCTGAGGACAATCCTAGAGAATGGAGAATGGAATTGCGACTACGCAGACTTTGATCAAGTGGTCCCTAAACAAAGCTCGAGGTTAGTTCTTTGAGATCTCGTTAGATGGGCAGACCAACATCCTAGATGGTGCAATTGGTAATCTAAAATTGACACTTCTATTTTTACTGGTTTAGCTCCGGTGATTGCGGAGTTTATGCATTGTGCATCATCCTGTGTTTGATAAAGGGAGTTTCTCTAGACCGATTGCAAGACAAAGATATTATTAAGGCTTATCGTAGGAGGTTTGTTGTTCGATTATACAACAATACAAGTATCGAGTTAAGTGCATGTAGAAGTGAATAGTAACAGTTACGCTGATGTTACCACTTACCTATTTTTTTGTTGCAGGATTATATTCCGTGAATCGGGTGGAAATGTTGGAAGCAACTTTTGTAAGTTTGCAAAAAGTTTTTTTTTTTTTAAGATTTGGTCGTATAAAGTCACAAAAATTCATTCAAGGCTCCCAAATATAGTTAGGAGGGTGGTGGTTGGGTGTTTGTGTGGGCAACGGATGTACAAATATAGTTAGAAGCAAACTTTTTCTTCTGTTACTTTTTTCTTGGTGTCTTTCGCAATTTATTTATTTTGTCATTGTTGGATCTCAGTCTAGGTTTATTTTTCTTGTGGCATGAAGTCCTTTTTTTCCTGTTTCTGATGGTGTCTACAGGATTCAATGACTTTCGCTGGCTCTGGGTTTCTTCTTGGTAGCCGTTGAATCTAGTGGTGGCAATGTTATTGGTAGTAGTGCAGCATGTTGGAACGATGGGGGTTGGATGATGACGGGTTTCATGTATTATTTTGTAACATTGATCTGCTGATGTTTGGTTTCCTCATCCACAGTAATTGATAGCTAATGCAATGTTGATTTGGGGTTAGCCTCATATCAAAGGGTTCGCTGTTGTAACGCATAGTTGTAGAATTT
Source organism: Papaver somniferum (assembly GCF_003573695.1). NCBI lineage: Eukaryota > Viridiplantae > Streptophyta > Magnoliopsida > Ranunculales > Papaveraceae > Papaver > Papaver somniferum. The sequence continues at coordinate 124,702,894 of NC_039367.1, forward strand.
ATACCAAAAACAGTTATAACTACTATATCCCATAATTTTGAAAAAAAAGCAATTTAGCCATTGCATATCACCTTCAAAGCAATTGTCTTTATGTTTTTGCGTATAAGATAGCTCCAAATGACAAATTCTAATTGCTTGAAACACGAATTCAAAGTAAACAACAACAGTAGAAGAAACAACAGAAGTACAGTAAGCTTCAAATTGTTCAGTTATAACAGTCGCGTTACACCAGGGACGGGCCTAGCGAGGGGCTAAGCGGATAACTTTCGTGTATATTCTTGTAAGGGTTTTGTATGAACTTTTGTATTTCTCCTTTGTTGGAGCATATGGCCATATGGTTCCGAATGGTCTTTAGACTTTAGGTCTGATACAAGGTAGTTAATCCAGGATTTCGGTTTCTCGGTCGCGAGGGAGACACTGGTACAACGTTGTCTCGGGGAGATTCTGTTTTCAATTCTCGGTGTAATTTCGGTTCCACATGTAGTGTTTGAGTTGTTCGAATTGGATGCATTAGAAGAATCCATAATCACAACCTGAAATTAATGTCAAATTGAAATTATGAGAACAGTTCTTCCATCAATGAAAGATTAGAGAAAACTCAAAGACAACAATAAGCAAACTCCATTGAACTTAAGAGCAACTGAACTTGCTTAAAAAAAAACTGAACTTAAGAGCAACTGAACTTGGTTAAAATAAAACTATATTACCCAAATGAACTTGGTTAAAATTGGGAGCCTTCTTATTTATACACCACTGGCTAATACATCCAATTATTAGCATAAATTTATTATCACTGGTTGTAAAACTCTACTTATGAACATTGATGCATAGTCTATAAATTGATATCCTAATTATCACCTCAACAACATTCCTACCTGATAGCAGCATAGAATGGATGCCTACCTCAAATTTGCATCCAGCTGAAATTCAAAACCCTAAACAAAGAAGACTTCAATTGAAATTCAAAACCCTAATCTCAGATTAACACCACAAAACAAAATCTCAGTAGAACTCACAAATCACAATATGATACAAAAGCATAAAAAAGTTCTCATATTAACCTAAAGATCTAATCTTGCTTCCATTTACATACCTTGCTTCGATTATGTGACAGAGACCCAGTGAAGAAACGAACTAAAGAATCAAGAAGAGTGAATGCGATAGGGATTATAGGATTTTTTAGGGTAAATGTACTAATACCCTATCTCGGCTGACTAAAATCGGTGGAATTTCAGCCGATATAACCAATTTTTCGGTCACTTTCCGTATCTCTGGAATTGGTTGTTTCGTTGTAATATAGTCCGAAAAGGGAAAAATCGCCGGAATTTCGGCCGAGATGGCCGGAATTGACTACCTTGGTCTGATATCAAGTTAACATGACACTGGAACCCACAGACTCAGATCGTCTGTCCCATATTTCTCTCTGTACCTCTGCCCCGACCACTCCTAGTATGACATGTAGCTTCTAGTCTAACAGCAGTTAACCATCTTTAACGCCGTGAAGAAAAGAATAATTAAAAACTTGAAGCCTAATTAAAATGGCTGCCGATTCCTTGCAATTGTTTGTATTTTTTAATTTTTTTTTCTGAAAATGACAATGCGTTGATCAAAAGAAAAACAGAAAATATACATTCAGTAAACAAGGAGCAAGAAATTCCATCAATCAGTCTGACCATGAAGATTTTTACGAAAAAAATAGCAAATAAAAAAATTAAAAAGAGTCAACAAGATCAAAGAATCGATGAGATGATGCACATGAGTTAAAAGAGAACCGATCAGAACTGTTAAAACTAACGGGATGAATTAGATCCTCCCAAACATATTTACATAAATTGATTTTATTATTTGATCATAGTTTATTTTGTTTTGGAGATTTCATATTTTCATCGGAAAATGGGTCATTTGTCCAAATATTTGTAAAACACGGTTCAAATGGACGACTAAATATTAGTATGGGTGAAATGGACATTAAAAAAATAGTAAGGATGAAACTGGATTCATCCTTGCTTAAACTTAAAAATAGTAAGGATGAAACTGGATGTATCCTGTTGTAAATTAAAAATAAGAAAAAATATTTGAAAATGGGCAGGATGAAACTGGTTACATCCTGGCTATTTTTAAAATTTTGTCCATTTAAACAGTATCAAAATCTAAATGTCCTTTTCACCCAATAATTGTTGATTTTGGTCTTTTTAACCAATTTTGTGTATTTTCATTCTTGGACAAAAGAAATTTTCCCAAATTTTTTTCGTTCTGTTCGTTTTAACATTAAATTTCTTCCATGATCGTCATTTACAAATGTGATTTTGTGTAGTATTTCAAAGAGAAGTCTTTAGGTTATTTATGTGATGTGAGTTAGGGTTATAAGATGGAAAACAAGAGCACCGAAACTTCTCGACTAAAGAAAAGAATTACTTTAGTTCAATTCTCTTAACAGCGTCATATACAGTTAGTATTGGAAGCTACGTGTCATGTTAGGAGTGGTCTGGACAGAGGTACAGAGAAAAATATGGGACAGACGATCTGGCCCCGGAACCCACTGCCTCATTCAAGATTCTTTAGTCCTATCCTTTTACTATACCTAATGTCTAATTGGCAATAGCCGGTCCCTCTGTTTGGTCAACAAGTCATATCCTTTTACTGTATCTAATGTCTAATTGGCAAAAGCCGGTCCCTCTGTTTGGTCATCAAAATTGTTGCATCATGTAAGGGTGAGCATTTGGCCCGTAATCTGCGGATTTAACTGGGACCAACCGTTCATTTGCGGATGGATATTCGGACCGTTCGCCAATGAGTTGGATGCGGATGAAATTTCTGAAATCCAATGGATAACGGATCGGCCCCGGATGTAACCTTGAAAATCCGTTGGACAACCATATCCGTTAAATTAAGAGCATTTATATAGTTCTGGAAAATAATATGGATCATTTAGCAATTTTTAAGATGTTTGCTTGGGGTGTTTTACATGCATTTTTATATTGCTATACGTATATAGGATATGTAGATTTTATAAGAAGTCATTTGTGTTAGCTTTATTTTCTTTACTATAAATTTTAACTAAAACAAATCCATTGGATTATCCACATCCAATCCGTCCATCCGTGCATCCATTGGATGAATTGGATGCGGATGCCAAATTTAAAATCCGTAGTACAATGGATTGGATGCGGATGAGGCGAAAACCGGTCCATACCGGCCCACCTGAAACTAGAAGTAGCTAGTGTGATTTCCAGCCCAAATAACTTTTAGCCCATAACAAAATAGAACTTTTAAAAAGAATTTGTTTAAAAGACGAATTTTTCTTCTTCCCACCTCACTGAATTCTCATTTTTCTTCTATAAATAAAGAGGAGGGATCCCCTCTTTTGGGCTATAGCTAGTGTGATAATAAAAGTGTGGTGGGATCCTTCCTCATAAATAAATATAACTGAAATTTTTTATTGATAAAAAGGGACTACAAGTAACTAGATGGAAGCCTAGCTACATGCTGATCTCCAAAATTATAAATTATATTTTTTGCAAGGATTTTTTGCAGCTCCAGTATCAGACGACGTCAAAGTGCAAATTCATTTGAATGATTCTCTTCTTCCTTCTGTTGACAAGGTACTCTTCCCTAACATGTTCATGCTTGCTCCAGCAATCCGACAAATGGTTGCAGATGTGGCGGGGATAGCCAGTGCAGGGTTTGGAGAACTAACTCATCCACATGAAGTACTAGTTAAATTTCATTGCTTTCAAATTCAGTATTGTTGTATGAGTAAAATCCAAGCATGTGCATCGCACATGTGTCCTTACTAGTAGATATAAAGAAAAGAGGCATTTTTGGTAGGAGACTCCCTAAATTACTTAGTTGTCCTCATTTTTTACATATTTACAGAAATATCATTGGTTTAAAAATAAATCAAATTTTTTAAAAACTTAATATCTTTCAAAATATACACCGAATTTTTATAAAATTTATATATTTAAAAAGCTCTTTCAATTATCTACGTAATGAGTACAAATAAGAATAGTAAATTTTTGTTTTACGCAAAAAAAGTTCATTACTTTTAAATTTAGTATTGTTGAATCATTAAAATTCAAGCATGTGCATCGCACATGTGTTTTTACTAGTATAATAGAGTGGATAGAGGTTTAAGAAATTTCAGAACAAAGTCAAAGACTAGTTGTGTACAATTACACCTGGAGAGGCAAGGAAAACACTCTAGGGAATTGCCGGAAAAAAAAGAGATTAATGTGTAAAACAAAAAAGAATGAGTGATTAAAAAAAAATCACAATACAAACCGTAATTGTAGGGAAAGTAATTATTTGTTTTCTCTACATCAAATATGTTAACTGGAAAATATGATATAGTTATACAACGAATACGTAACTAATGAACTTCGTTAAACGAAGTGACTATCTACATAATAAATCATTTTTCATAATGATGGACTTCATTGCTTCGTCGCATATAGTATGATTACTCATAATATATTCCAGATGACTCTAATTTTATTAATGTACTAAATGTATGCTTTTTCCCATATCTGGTAGATCGGGATGTATGACAGAGTTCAACACGAAGCAGTGTGAACCTAAACATGCATGGAAGCCACATTATGTCTTGCGAAGTCTCGAACTTAGAGTAGTCCCCTCACCGCCAGGTTTCCAGCTCAAAGAAACATTACGTCTCAAAGTCGCCAAAAACTGATATGTTTAAGGTTTCAGAGAATACTCTAATTGAATCTTACCTATGGATCGATGGATTCATTGTTCTTGCGAAGTCTAAAACTTAGAGGAGTCCACTCACCGCCAGGTTTCGAGCTCAAAGCCACATTATGTCTCGAAGTTTCCAAAAATTGATATGTTTAAGGTTTCAGAGAATACTCTAATTGAATCTTAGTATCTTACCTATGGATCGATGGATTCATTGTTCTTGCGAAGTCTCAAACTTAGAGTAGTCCACTCACCGCCAGGATTCGAGCTCAAAGCCACATTATGTCTCAAAGTCGCAAAAAACTGATATGTTTAAGGTTTCAGAGAATAATCTAATTGAATCATACCTATGGATCGATGGATTCATTATTCTTGTGAAGTCTCAAACTTAGAGTAGTCCACTCACTCACCGCCCGGTTTCGAGCTCAGAGCCACATTATTCCTCAAAGTCGCAAAAAACTGATATGTTTAAGGTTTCAGAGAATACTCTAATTGAATGTTACCTATAGATCGATGGATTCATTGTTCTTACGAAGTCTCAAACTTAGAGTAGTCCACTCACCGCCAGGTTTCGAGCTCACAACCACATTATGTCTCTAGAGTGTTACCACCACTTGATTCTTTTGTAATTTTCTCTAATCCAACGTACCAAAGTTAGAACTTTTTAGCCCATAACAAAATAGAACTTTTAAAAAGAATATGTTTAAAAGACGATTTTTTCTTCTTCCCACCTCACTAATTTCTCATTTTTCTTCTATAAATAAAGAAGAGGGATCCCCTCTTTTGGGCTATAGCTAGTGTGATAATAAAAGTGTGGTGGGATCCTTCCTCATAAATAAATATAACTGAAATTTTTTATTGATAAAAAGGGACTACAAGTAACTAGATGGAAGCCTAGCTACATGATGATCTCCAAAATTATAAATTATATTTTTTGCAAGGATTTTTTGCAGCTCCAGTATCAGACGACGTCAAAGTGCAAATTCATTTGAATGATTCTCTTCCACCTTCTGTTGACAAGGTACTCTTCCCTAACATGTTCATGCTTGCTCCAGCAATCCGACAAATGGCTGCAGATGTGGCGGGGATAGCCAGTGCAGGGTTTGGAGAACTAACTCATCCACATGAAGTACTAGTTAAATTTCATTGCTTTCAAATTCAGTATTGTTGTATGAGTAAAATCCAAGCATGTGCATCACACATGTGTCCTTACTAGTAGATATAAAGAAAAGAGGCATTTTTGGTAGGAGACTCCCTAAATTACTTAGTTGTCCTCATTTTTTACATATTTACAGAAATATCATTGGTTTAAAAATAAATCAAATTTTTTAAAAACTTAATATCTTTCAAAATATACACCGAATTTTTATAAAATTTATATATTTAAAAAGCTCTTTCAATTATCTACGTAATGAGTACAAATAAGAATAGTAAATTTTTGTTTTACGCAAAAAAAGTTCATTACGATTAAATTTAGTATTGTTGAATCAATAAAATTCAAGCATGTGCATCGCACATGTGTTTTTACTAGTATAATAGAGTGGATAGAGGTTTAAGAAATTTCAGAACAAAGTCAAAGACTAGTTGTGTACAATTACACCTGGAGAGGCAAGGAAAACACTCTAGGGAATTGCCGGAAAAAAAAGAGATTAATGTGTAAAACAAAAAAGAATGAGTGATTAAAAAAAAATCACAATACAAACCGTAATTGTAGGGAAAGTAATTATTTGTTTTCTCTACATCAAATATGTTAACTGGAAAATATGATATAGTTATACAACGAATACGTAACTAATGAACTTCGTTAAACGAAGTGACTATCTACATAATAAATCATTTTTCATAATGATGGACTTCATTGCTTCGTCGCATATAGTATGATTACTCATAATATATTCCAGATGACTCTAATTTTATTAATGTACTAAATGTATGCTTTTTCCCATATCTGGTAGATCGGGATGTATGACAGAGTTCAACACGAAGCAGTGTGAACCTAAACATGCATGGAAGCCACATTATGTCTTGCGAAGTCTCGAACTTAGAGTAGTCCCCTCACCGCCAGGTTTCCAGCTCAAAGAAACATTACGTCTCAAAGTCGCCAAAAACTGATATGTTTAAGGTTTCAGAGAATACTCTAATTGAATCTTACCTATGGATCGATGGATTCATTGTTCTTGCGAAGTCTAAAACTTAGAGGAGTCCACTCACCGCCAGGTTTCGAGCTCAAAGCCACATTATGTCTCGAAGTTTCCAAAAATTGATATGTTTAAGGTTTCAGAGAATACTCTAATTGAATCTTAGTATCTTACCTATGGATCGATGGATTCATTGTTCTTGCGAAGTCTCAAACTTAGAGTAGTCCACTCACCGCCAGGATTCGAGCTCAAAGCCACATTATGTCTCAAAGTCGCAAAAAACTGATATGTTTAAGGTTTCAGAGAATAATCTAATTGAATCATACCTATGGATCGATGGATTCATTATTCTTGTGAAGTCTCAAACTTAGAGTAGTCCACTCACTCACCGCCCGGTTTCGAGCTCAGAGCCACATTATTCCTCAAAGTCGCAAAAAACTGATATGTTTAAGGTTTCAGAGAATACTCTAATTGAATGTTACCTATAGATCGATGGATTCATTGTTCTTACGAAGTCTCAAACTTAGAGTAGTCCACTCACCGCCAGGTTTCGAGCTCACAACCACATTATGTCTCTAGAGTGTTACCACCACTTGATTCTTTTGTAATTTTCTCTAATCCAACGTACCAAAGTTAGAACTTTTTAGCCCATAACAAAATAGAACTTTTAAAAAGAATATGTTTAAAAGACGATTTTTTCTTCTTCCCACCTCACTAATTTCTCATTTTTCTTCTATAAATAAAGAAGAGGGATCCCCTCTTTTGGGCTATAGCTAGTGTGATAATAAAAGTGTGGTGGGATCCTTCCTCATAAATAAATATAACTGAAATTTTTTATTGATAAAAAGGGACTACAAGTAACTAGATGGAAGCCTAGCTACATGATGATCTCCAAAATTATAAATTATATTTTTTGCAAGGATTTTTTGCAGCTCCAGTATCAGACGACGTCAAAGTGCAAATTCATTTGAATGATTCTCTTCCACCTTCTGTTGACAAGGTACTCTTCCCTAACATGTTCATGCTTGCTCCAGCAATCCGACAAATGGCTGCAGATGTGGCGGGGATAGCCAGTGCAGGGTTTGGAGAACTAACTCATCCACATGAAGTACTAGTTAAATTTCATTGCTTTCAAATTCAGTATTGTTGTATGAGTAAAATCCAAGCATGTGCATCACACATGTGTCCTTACTAGTAGATATAAAGAAAAGAGGCATTTTTGGTAGGAGACTCCCTAAATTACTTAGTTGTCCTCATTTTTTACATATTTACAGAAATATCATTGGTTTAAAAATAAATCAAATTTTTTAAAAACTTAATATCTTTCAAAATATACACCGAATTTTTATAAAATTTATATATTTAAAAAGCTCTTTCAATTATCTACGTAATGAGTACAAATAAGAATAGTAAATTTTTGTTTTACGCAAAAAAAGTTCATTACGATTAAATTTAGTATTGTTGAATCAATAAAATTCAAGCATGTGCATCGCACATGTGTTTTTACTAGTATAATAGAGTGGATAGAGGTTTAAGAAATTTCAGAACAAAGTCAAAGACTAGTTGTGTACAATTACACCTGGAGAGGCAAGGAAAACACTCTAGGGAATTGCCGGAAAGAAAAGAGATTAATGTGTAAAACAAAAAAGAATGAGTGATTAAAAAAAAATCACAATACAAACCATAATTGTAGGGAAAGTAATTATTTGTTTTCTCTACATCAAATATGTTAACTGGAAAATATGATATAGTTATACAACGAATACGTAACTAATGAACTTCGTTAAACGAAGTGACTATCTACATAATAAATCATTTTTCATAATGATGGACTTCATTGCTTCGTCGCATATAGTATGATTACTCATAATATATTCCAGATGACTCTAATTTTATTAATGTACTAAATGTATGCTTTTTCCCATATCTGGTAGATCGGGATGTATGACAGAGTTCAACACGAAGCAGTGTGAACCTAAACATGCATGGAAGCCACATTATGTCTTGCGAAGTCTCGAACTTAGAGTAGTCCCCTCACCGCCAGGTTTCCAGCTCAAAGAAACATTACGTCTCAAAGTCGCCAAAAACTGATATGTTTAAGGTTTCAGAGAATACTCTAATTGAATCTTACCTATGGATCGATGGATTCATTGTTCTTGCGAAGTCTAAAACTTAGAGGAGTCCACTCACCGCCAGGTTTCGAGCTCAAAGCCACATTATGTCTCGAAGTTTCTAAAAATTGATATGTTTAAGGTTTCAGAGAATACTCTAATTGAATCTTAGTATCTTACCTATGGATCGATGGATTCATTGTTCTTGCGAAGTCTCAAACTTAGAGTAGTCCACTCACCGCCAGGATTCGAGCTCAAAGCCACATTATGTCTCAAAGTCGCAAAAAACTGATATGTTTAAGGTTTCAGAGAATAATCTAATTGAATCATACCTATGGATCGATGGATTCATTATTCTTGTGAAGTCTCAAACTTAGAGTAGTCCACTCACTCACCGCCCGGTTTCGAGCTCGGAGCCACATTATTCCTCAAAGTCGCAAAAAACTGATATGTTTAAGGTTTCAGAGAATACTCTAATTGAATGTTACCTATAGATCGATGGATTCATTGTTCTTGCGAAGTCTCAAACTTAGAGTAGTCCACTCACCGCCAGGTTTCGAGCTCACAACCACATTATGTCTCTAGAGTGTTACCACCACTTGATTCTTTTGTAATTTTCTCTAATCCAACGTACCAAAGTTAGAACTTTTTAGCCCATAACAAAATAGAACTTTTAAAAAGAATTTGTTTAAAAGACGATTTTTTCTTCTTCCCACCTCACTAATTTCTCATTTTTCTTCTATAAATAAAGAGGAGGGATCCCCTCTTTTGGGCTATAGCTAGTGTGATAATAAAAGTGTGAAGGGATCCTTCCTCATAAATATAACTGAAATTTTTTATTGATAAAAAGGGACTACAAGTAACTAGATGGAAGCCTATGGATCGATCGATTCATTATTCTTGCAAAGTCTCAAATTTACAATAGTCCACTCATCACCAGGTTTCGAGCTCATAGCCACATTATGTCTTTAGAGTGTTACCACCAATTGGTTCTTTTGTAATTTTCTCTAATCCAACGTACCAAAGTTATGGCTGTACGTCATGCAGACCACTACTAAATCTAACGATGGGAAGGCTATTTGGTTTTGCTAAAAGTTGTGTTTTATTTTCAATCTGTATGCTTCTGTTTAAAGCAATCAGACTTTCTAGATTTAAATCCAACGGTTGTCTCATCAGCATGCGGATTGGGTTTTCCCCTCCCTAACAACCCGTCTAAATTTGGTCACAACCTTCTAGAAGATACCCACGTGTCTGCCCGGCGAACATACCGAAGATGTGTACCACGGTTTGCACAACAAAAAAATCCAAGGGTTGTTAGGGCAGCCCTGGAGGAGATTTGCAAGGGATGGGGCCAAAAATGGGGCCATCACTTTTTTTCTCTCACAATAAACTTGCGGTGCAGATCACGGTGTAACTTTTCGGTACACCTAACATTTTGGATACTTTTTTGTTGGACCACCCCAACGTGTCATCTCACCAGTTTTTCCCCCCCCCCCAACCAAAATTTTCAGCCAATTTCCAAAACCCGCCCAAATTTTACATATCACGATTCTCACCGAACTACACAATTTTTTTTCACAAACACATCTCACCAAACTCCCTCACCAAAAAAAGAAAAAAAAACCCTCTCACCAAACTCTCCCACCATGTCTGCAACTCCGAAGCTCTCAACTATCAATCTATGAAATAACCCATCTTCAGAAAACCCTTAACTATTGAAATAAACCATCTTTAGAAATCCCTTAACTCTCAAACCCTTCAGAAAATCCTAAACTCTCAAACCCATCAGAAAACGCTAACAAACTTTTGATTTTTCTCTCTGGAGAACCAGGTCTAAGAACATCAGATACTGGAAGGTCAGATTGCTATCTCTTATTTATTTTTTTCCATTAATTGATTTCAGACGAGGGCTATTGATTTTGTGGTTTATTTTCAATTTCTGGTGTAGGTATTGCTATCCAATGGAGTTTAGGTCTAACAACAACAGATCTGTTAATATTGGAGGGTAAGATTGCCATCTTTTAAACTGTTTTGAGGGCTATTGATTTTGTGGTGTTTTTTCAATTTATGGTGTAGGTATTGCTATCCTGTAGAGTTTAGGTCTAACAACAACAGATCTGTTAATTCTGGAGGGTAAGATTGCTATCTTTTAAATTTGGTTCCCTTAATTGATTTCAGACGAGGGCTATTGATTTTGTGGTTTTTTTCAATTTCTGGTGTAGGTATTGCGATCCTGTAGAGTTTAGGTCTAACAACAACAGATCTTTTAATACTGGAGGGCAAGATTGCAAAATTTTAATTTTATTTCCCTGAATTGATTTCAGACAAGGGGTATTGATTTTGTGGTTTATTTTCAACTTCTGGTGTAGGTATTGCGATCCTGTGGAGTCTAGGTCTAACAACAACAAATCTGTTAATACTGATTATTCTGTATGAGTATTAGGTTATTTTGAGAAGCAGCTTTCATATCTTGTTTAGTGGTATCATTTTGTTTGTCGTAATGATTATTTTCTTGATCTTTGTTAATACAGATTATTCTGCCTGAACATATTTTGTTTTAAGTTGATTTTCAGTTTTGTCAATTATGATGAATTTATTTTTTGAAGTATGAGAGATTTGGAGTACTTTTGGTTTAATGCAGATGACGGCAGTCGCTTTTTGACAGATTATAGTGTGTGAGTGTAATTAGCCGAGATTTCCCGGAGGTAAACATTGTAAAGTTCAATTTGCTATTGTTCAACTGTTAGCTATGTTGTGTTTCAGTGAAGTTGTCGTTTGTTCTGATCATAGATGCTCGATTTTTGTTTGTTGTTTGTTTAGTAGTAGCCATGGAGGTACTGAAGGAAGCAACACAGGATATGAGACATGTTCCTCTTACAGATTTTGTAATGAGTTATACCCAGCCCTTGGGTAGCCTGGCGGGTTTCCTTTTTAATCTCTGGTAATTTAGTTACCTAGTAAATCTTGAAATATGTGTTTACATGATTCCTCCCAAAAGGCTACAACTTACCACCATAGAGTTCCGAAGTGGAGATGTATTGGTCGTTAGGTTTGTTGTAAATGAAGGAGATTGGTGCAACTAACCTGACAACCAATACGTTCTCCTCTCTATATAGGTTGGTGATTGAACTCTTATAATAATTAGTTTCACTTGTTATCATTTGTATCTTTTTTCTTGGTTGATACAGTTACTAACTACTATTCTTTTTGTGTTTTGTGAGGATTCACCGATGCAAGGTCAAAGGGCTGGAAAATTCCTACTGCGAATAAAGTTTAGAATTCATTTTAATCTCAGGTTTGTTTTCTTACCTATTCTAATCTCTTTTATGATTCCTGCCAAAAGATACAACTTATCACCATAGAGTTTGCCTGTAAATGAAGCTAATGGATGCAGCTAACCTAACCACCAGTACATTTTTCTCTCTGATTCCGTTGGTGAGTAAACTCTTGTGATTGATATCATTCTCTTTTTGTATCGAAGGAATCATTGATGGGAAGACTTTAAGCTGGAGATGTGCTCTTGTCGTAGTACCAGCTGAATTGCAGAACGAGATATGTTTTGTTGTTCCTGCAAGGCAGTTCAAGATCTGGAATAATTTCATACTAACATTCAATGATGATTTAATTGAAATGAATTTATTCCAAGTTCTTGAACAGGACTTGTGGGAGAGGTATATTTTTTCACAAAGCGTGATCACCTTATGAATCAAAGCAGTAACCTGACAAGTAGCCTTGTTAATTCCAGTTGGTGAGTTAACTCTTGATATATTTAGAGCTTATTACGATCTCCTTCCCTTGATGAAAATTTGGTTTACTAATAGTATTGTTCTTTTGGGTTTTCGGGGCTTTTCGAGGATTCATTGATGCAAACACCTGAAGCTGGGTCAATTAAGAATTTTTTTTGGCGGTTATGAGGTAATTTAGACCCTTATTCTAATTTTCCCAACTGGAAATGGTCATCTACTGACTTATTTCTGCACTTTTTTTTATAGGACATTGTTATTTGTATGACAGGTCTGCAGATAAACTCAAGAGGGACGGTGTTGGCTTTGCTAATGTGTACAAGGGAGTGAATCAACTTGTAACCAAGATCAAATTCTTGAAATAAGTTGATAGAGAAGGATTAGACATGTGGAGCTGCAGCAATACCTTGGCCTGTGCACAAGTGGGAAGATTATTATTTTTTTGGTTGTAGTTTTCAATAGCCTATAATGAGTGATGATACACTCTCCTCCATTGCTCCCGATAGGGGAATCCAACTGCCAAAAAATCGTTTTCGACATTTCTCAGCATTCTGATCGGGAGTGTTTACTAATTCCCTCTCAGTCAGGAATTTGGATCCGGAGCAATTGTATGTTTTTTCAGTAGCTTGGCATGTACACAATGGGGAAGGCTCATTTTTTTCAGTAGCTTGATTTTCTTTCATGACATTCTCTTTTAATAGTTTGAATCTTCGTTTGCTTTAAACCCACAGAGTTTTTTTCTCTTTGGAAGCGTAAAATATACGGTAAAATGTACGAATTGACTCTTCAATGGTACGCACGTACCATTCGGCACAAAGAGAAAATGACCTAAAAAAGCAGATGCAAAGAGTAAAACTAAAAATAATTTACATGTTTGTGCCTTTCTGTTTTATATGATAACGTACAAACTGGGGAAAGATGCAAGGTAACGCACAGTGAACTGATATGTCATTTCAGTTTAAACCCGCAAAGTTTCATTGATACTTGATAGGGACTTAAAGCAACTCGAAGACACTGCACTACACTAGCTTTGTCAGGTGGTAATAAAGTAGACACATACCTACGGGTACTATATCTACTTTTTTTTTTTTTGGCTGAAGCATATCTAATCGATTGTTATTTACAAACCACATTTCCCATGTACCTAGGCGAAAATGCTTTTTACCTCATAGGCGTCCAAGGGTGGAGATTTGACTTGTCAAAATAATATTGCCAAAGAAATGAGCTGGGAAACTATCAAGCCATAAAGGCATGAAAATAAAAACAAGTCCACTGTTTATTGATTTTGGTCTTTTTAATCAATTTTGTGATATATAGTCCCCCGATAGATAGTATGAGTAATCATACACCAAACTATGCATTTTCAGGTTCACACTGCTCGGTATCGCTCTGCAATTCCTGATTTGATGTTTGCTTTTTCCGTTGAAGATAACCACTCTCTCAATCATAGCTTATAGGGTTACTGTTTTGGGGAAGTAGCTATGATAGAGATAGAAAGAGGCTAGGCGGTTGATTGATGGCTCTTGAACAGAGAGTTGTCGGGGATGGAATAGATGGATGGAGAGATTTATGAACTGATGGTTTTGCAGGGAATGGAGAAGATGAACGTACGAAGAGAAGTGTTTGGTTCTGCTCGAGTTGAAGAAGGAAATAGGCGGATATGGTGTCGAGCGGAAGCAACAATCGTGGATGAACCGTGTAGATGCTCTGGATGATCAGCAAGTTATATCAAATCTAACGGTTTAGAAAGTCTTCTTTCTCGGCCCATGTCTTTGTCTATCTAATAGGGCAATCCCACTAATAGTTTTGAGTCGTGCAGACAACATTCTTTACTAGCGGATGAGGTGTAGAAGATATTCTTCACTTGCTGACAATGTGCATAAATTAGTCTTCACGAAAAATATTCTTCATGGAAGATATTCTTTATCTCATAAGTTATTCTTCACGGAACTTTAGTTAGTCTCCTACATATTCATTGCATTTAATTCGATTGAATTTTGAAAAAAAAAATTGATTGAATTCAAAAAATGTTTGGAGACTGCAACACGCCAACACGTTTGTTATTTTCTATTTATCAACACGAGTTTTGAGGTTTGAACATAAACTAAAATACCGCTTCTACGGTGGAAGGGGCCTGCCACGGTAGAAGGGGCCAGCCGAAGAAAAACGAAATATAATTGCCCACTACCGCGGCTTCTAAATAGTTATATACTCGGCTTGTAACTCTAATATCGCACAAGGTTCTAAGAATTGGTGGTATATTTTTAAGAGCCGAGTAAATCATCTCAGCTCTTAAAAAAATATATCACCAATTCTTAGAACCTTGAGCGATATTAACGCGACGCAATAGCGACAAGCTGAAGAAAAATACGCCGCAAGACTAAGTAATTCAGGCATTGTAGCTATTGCTTCGCATTTTTATTCGGCTTGTCGCTATTGCGTCACAGTTTTACTTGATTTGTAGCTAATATGTCGCACATGGTTCTAAGAATTGGTGGTATATTAGACAATGTCTACTAACCTAGTCATCTTTTGGAGACAATGTCTACTAACCTAGACATCCAAGGAAATTTCTAAAACTAGACATTCACCTTGACAATATCTACCTAAAGTTAGTCTTGTCTGACGATGTCTACCTAAAGTTATAACTTTAGATAGACATTGTCAAGTTGAATGTCTAGTTTTAGACATTTCCGTGGATATTGTCTACTAACCTAGGCATATTTTGGCAGGCATTGTCAAGGTGAATAATTTTAGACATTTCCTTGATATTGTCTACCATCCTAGTCAGCTTTAACTTAATTGAATTGACTTTAATATATTAACTAACCATTTATTATGGAAAATAAAATTTACACTAATTAAAATAGTAGGTTAATGCAATACTGTTGGAGCAACATAATAAACTGAAAGAATCATCCACAATAATGACACGTACTAGAAATGAGCAAAAAGTCTTAACAGATTAAGAAAAAAATCGCCTGAAAAAACCGAGCAAAAAATAAAATGAAGCAACCGAGTAAACTACTTGTTGAGATTCAGACAAACCATATCAGAATAAAACTGATACTGTAAAATTTCATAGTGATTACTTTCACCGGAAAACGTGAGAAGATCTTACTCCCTCCGTTACTTTTTAATAGGCTGGTTTCTATAAATAAATGTTACAAAAATATAGGCTAGTTTCCTAATTCGGAAAGTCAAATGATACTTTGGTTTTGTGGGACCACTTTTCTCTTAAATTCTTTTGATGACAAATGTCATGTGGATCACTTCACTTTATTTCTTTTATTGACAAGTGTCATGAGGACCATTTAACTTCACTTCTTTTATTGACAAGTGTCATGATGACCACTTTCAATGATTGGTTATCTTAATTTGCTTAATTTCTCAAAAAAACAAACCAGCGTTACCAGCCTATTAAAAAGTAACGGAGGGAGTAGTTCTTTTCTCCTCTGTTATATCCTTCTACTACTCTCTTCTTCAAATTAGTCTTATGGTTTTTCAAACGTAAAATCCAATGAAAAGAATCTCGTGCATGCCATAAAAAGAACGGATGTGCTAGACACACCGTGATATTTCACCGAAAAACCCACCGCAAGAGAGAAACCCCTGGGACCCACCGGAGACAATAGGGCCACCGTGATTTCATCACGGTGGATGTAGACTTATTGTAAAAAGAATGAGCAAATTCCTTTCTTATACTATTGTGTATTCATTTTCATTAAAAACAAGAAGGGAATCTTGCATGTGTGTATAACCTAAGAAAATTACAAGAATTCCCATGCGTACACTAGAGAGAAAAGACATAGACTTTCATGAGTGCTTTTGTAAGAAAAGTAGTGTAGTAGTATAAAGGAGAGAGATTCTCATGCAAAGACAACACAAGAAAATGCACAAAACAAGGATAGAAATCAGACAAGATTCCAAAGAAAAGTTGTTCCATCAAGCATGTGGGAGACAAGAGAATATTTTCATAAACTAAAAAAAGTGGCATCATGTTTTATTTATTCACAAAACTGATTTTTTTCGAACAGGTGCAAATTAAAAAACCTTGAAGTAGTAAATTAGTAATGAAACTGACAATACTTAAAACCCACAAGGGGATTTCTTAAATATCCTCACAAACACTACCTTATCAACATTGACACTTTGGAAGAACTGTTAAGTGTCTTCAGAGCTTGTGATGAATAACTTAACCACACAATATCGAGGCCTCGGAAATATTAGAAGCTGCTTCATAACACTGTTTTTTTCCAGATAGTCTTAGGAGAGCCTTAGAGAAGCTATAATGGTTACACTCTCAAGAAATCGGACATACTTCAGAAACAGATTAATTACATTTAGCTCCATTGACTGCCCTTCGAAATTTTTGAATTTGATTACCTTGAGGTGTGGTGGTGAACATCTAGGATAAAGTGACCAACAATCATCACCTTCTACGCAAGTGATTTTAACACCCTACACAATAATCAAAGCAAATGTTCAACAAAATACGATACAAAAACTGGAAAAAGTAGTAATACTAACACAAATGATACTTAGTATACATGAGAGAACCCAAATGGGCGTGCAAAAAAATAAAAAGAAAATGAAAGTCCGAGTCAAACTCATATTATAACCCAACACCAAATCCGTAAAAAGTGAACCTTCGGGGATATCTGTTAAAATTGCACTTTCTTGACAACAAATTAGCAATATCAATGTCCAAAATACGGTTGAGCATTGTAAAGCAAGGCACATAAAGCTCAAATATCACTTCATTCGAGAAAAGGTTGAAGATGGTGAGATAGAACTCAAGTATTGCAAGACGGAACACCAATTGGCGGACATATTCATCAAGGCACTTCCCAAAAGCAAGTTACAATATTTTAAAGAATTGTTAGGAGTTGTAGAACATCACATTAAGGAGGAGATTGTTAGTTAATGTGATGTGCAGAATATATTCTTCACTTGAACTAGTATGTTAGTTCAAGTGATGTTTTCATTCTTCACATGAACTAGAATGATAGTTCATGTGATGTTTCTGTTTTGCACAAAAAGTTGCATAACCTATACATCTGGCCGTCCGTTCATCAGGGAATCCCTTGGTTTCCCGTCATAGTTGTGTTTCACTTGATATATTTGTTTCCTAACTAATCCTAAAAGGATATATTTATGGAACAAAGTCTAGATTTCCTTCAAGTACTCTTAACCCTAAAAAGATGTGTTTATTTATAATTTCGTTAATGGATTTATGAAGGCCATTGTAAGCTGCAGGAATTGATGAGAGATTCTCTCTTCATCACCACCCGTGTTTTATTGCTGATCGTCTGACAAGTTTTAATATCATGTAAAAATCAGTATTCTCCCTTCGTACCATGTAAAAATCCGTCTCTTTTTTTTTTTTTTGATTTTTGCAACCGAAAGCTACGTGTGATGAGTAATTGTATTGAGATTGCTCATCTGAAATTTCTTTATGTTTTTGTTGGATGGAAACATCGATGTGTATTTGGCTATGAATTGACGGAATCTATAATTTCGCATTGGTCGTGGGATTTGAGATGTGGTCAGGTACAAATACTGTATGGGGTTCTTAGTATATATTTTTAGCTGAGTTATCGTATTATCGTTACTACTACTAACCATGTTCTCTCGAAATTCGTGGTTATTGGGGTTAGCAGAAGTTGCCAGGGCAAGACAACTTAGGACCGATTCACTGTACTAAGAATTTTTACACTTTACCTCTACATATTAGTCAGATGAAGGGAGGAAAACACTAAAATAACTAATTGTTAGCTACGATAGTGTTAAAAATCCAGTGCTTTCACCATCAGATTTTAGGTAAGTTAAATCTTTAAAAAAATTAAAAAAATATATTATTATATAATACTTATGTTTATTTATGTGTCTTTCTCTCTGCGTGAAGAATTCTTTCTCCAACTTTTCTGAGTGCAAGATTAGGGTTCCACCTAAATTTCTCCAAAATGAGGGACGAGATATAGCCCAGGTTAGCCCCTTGCAAGGCATGTCCCTAACGGTAAGGCTTTGGTGTAGAGTACTGGTGTAAACATTTTGCATATACCTAGGCTGGCGGTCTATATATCTCTATATCTATATCTGATACTATATATAAAGGAAACTCCCTTTATTACAGTGCTTTGGAAGTTGCAAATTGTATTTGAGAATTTTACCCCCGTATCATACCAATGCAAAAAATTGCCTGTAAATAAAGTGAAGGCATGTTAGTAATCTAGGTACTAAATAAAGCTTGGATGAATCGAGAGGCCAAAAGAAGCAGAGAATCAATTGGCGGCAACACAAAAGAGACAACAAAGTTTCCGCTAGAAAGTAGTGAAGAATATTGTTTGCACCTCATCCGCCAGTGAACAAATGTTGTTTGCAAGACTCAAAACTAGATGTGGGCTTGAGATATTAGCTTCGAAAAAGATCCAAACCCGCTTCCAATCAAAGCCGTCGGATTCAGTTTAACTGCATAGCATCCAACGACTAATCCACACGGTGCATCAACTTTCGCTACTCCTGCTCAACACCCTAGCCTCACATTTTCTCCCTTAACCGGACAGAAGCCAAACACTCCCTTGTTCGCCTTTCCCCATCAATCAACTCTATACCCGACCTTTTTTTTTATTATAGCCACCTTTTCAGCATCCATCAATCAACCTCCTAATCTTTATCTATCTCCATCTTAGCTTCTTCTCCAAACGACAGGCAAACCAGACCTTGTGATGTATCCAACACGGTGACTTCAAACTCTGAATCTTTTTAAGGGACATCAGATAGAATAGTATACTTCATAGTACTTGTGGATGCCAATACTGAATCGTAAATTATTGAGAAAATTATTTTTGACACTGAAAATCTAGTATGAGTTGCAGTTGGGCTCTTCGGTTCAACGGTACTAAAAAGAAATTTTAAGTTTTTTTTCTGGACAACATGAGCCGTGTGCAATCTAGCATAATTAATATGTGAAATAAAATCACGCACAAACTTGCACCCACACTTGCAAACAAATGTTGTTTTTACTGGCACCTTTACAAGGATCTCAAACACTCCATCATAACGAAAGTTTCAAAGTAAAATAGGAGAAAATAGAATTTGCTGTAAAAAGTAACCTACAATTAACTTGAATCATTGGCCTCTCAAGGTAATAGAATTTGTTGGACTATAGGTCGTTGCTAGTGAAAATGAGAGACCAATGATTCAATTTAATTGTAACGGTACTTTTGATGTTTCGATAATTGAATCAAAGATGTCAAAATGATTTAACAATAACCATGTTGATAGAATTCGTGGCTGCTTGATTTGGCAGCAGCAATAGGCATCGATTTAGGAACAACAAAGTCATGTGTTGGTGTATGGAAAATGACCGTGTTGAAATCATTGCTAATGATTTCCTCCTCCCAACACAGTACATGTTGTTCCCAAATCAATCCCGTTTGATGCTGCCAAATCAATCCCAAATCAATCCCCTTTGCTTTGCTGCTCCCAAATCAATCCCGAATCAAACTCGTTTGCTGCTCCCTCTGTTCTTTCACCCATTTCAAATTTTTTTTACTCAAAAAGGGCTAACAGAGACAAGTGACGAAAACGGGGAAAATTTCGAATTGGGAAAAATAAAGAGATGAAGTTGTTATTTAAAGGGATTTTCAGTGAAGTGTATGGGGGTTTTAGTGAGAAAGAGTGATTTACTGTTAAAAGAGTTGATTTTGTTCTCGGAGAAAGACTGAGACGAAAGTTATTAACGCCCAAGTTGTACCGAATAGGCATGATTAAAAGAGTTGATTATGTCCGTCTATATACGCATGATTCAAGTTCGTAGATCACTCTTTCCAGTGATACCCCTAATTATGATAGTCTTGTAACACAAATAATTTAATATTCGTTTTCATCAAAAAGTTTCGTTTTCATCAAAAAAAGAAAAGAGTAAACAAGAAAGAAGGTGGATAGATACAGCTCTTCTAAATGAACCACGGATTTGGACGACTTTAAAACAACATAGAAACATGATGGTGGGCCATGGTCGCTAGGATTTGCAGGCGGTCAGGTTAATGGGACCCGCCATGTGACAGTGTTGTTTTAGTTTTGTTTAAATGAGCGGGTCGTTTAGAATTTTTGGGATACATATTTATAAAACCGTACAAATTCCAACCTTACCTATTCCCTATGGTTTGACTTTTGATTACATCCATAAAAAAGTATAGGGGCCAAGAACAATGGTCAAGCCTTTTCCTTGTTCATTTGAGTTCCCAAAGTTTCCAAGTCTCTCAAATTATCTTGGGGAGACGTTATTCATTTATTGATCATTCATTATTCAAATTATGGCAGTGACTATGAGCATTTCGTGGAAAACATAACAATTTTATTTTTATAGTCACTAAGAGCAACCACAGTCATGAGACGGACCAAACACCAAAAGCCAGACTAAAAGCCAAAAAAAATTGGTATTCTGGGTGTTCAAGCGCAATGGGGACGACCAGAATTTGGTGAAGCGTAACTTATACGAACGCTTGATGCGAGACGGAACTTATACTCACGTTTCTTGACCGAGCGTCTTTATAATATGCGTCTGAGTGAAACGGAGTTATTACGTGCGCCTGATTGAGGCGCAGGTATAATTCACGCCGAACATGGGACGGCGATGGAAAGTGCGTCTACTGGGACGGAGATGTTATGTGCGTCTGATACATACGGAGATAGAAAGTGCGTCTCCGTCGGGCGGACATAAAAGGTGCGTCTGGGTAGGGCGGAGATGAAAGGTGCGTCTGGGTCGGGCGTATACGTGAAGTCCGTCTGAGTGGGGCGTTTATGGAAAGTCCGTCTGAGTGGGCACAAAACTGACGCTCATATTACGTGCGCTCATAATGAGGATGTGGATGATTGAAATACACAAGATCCGGTACCTAAGAAGAAATTCAAGAGAATATGTAATTTCCATTAGCTATCATGGAGCCAATTAGAAAATAAAGATTCACAGCTGACAAGTTGTCAGCAAAGAAATTTGTTTAATTAAGAAGCTAAAAACAGGATGAATTAATCTGTATAAGCTTTTAAATATCTTACATGGGTTGGCATTAACAAGCATCGCAGCACCTCCAAAATCACAGCTAGTAGGTACTGGATTCTTCTGATAGTAACTGTTGAGTAACAAACGCTCATATTACGTGCGCTCAAAACAGACGTACATTAAAATTACGTCTCACACAGGCGTACTGGATTCTTTTGGTCCGTCTCATGACTGTGGTTGCTCTAGTTCAGGCGTAGATGCAATGGCAGAACCAGTCAAGTTTGTAACAGAACACTAGTAGCACCCCCAGAAACGTAAATCGCTTTACACCCACGGTTTGTACTAGCAATCAAACAACCTTCAATAGTAGCCATTGGTACTGAATATTCTCTCCCATCAAGTAACAACGGACCAGCAATACCAACAGACGTTAATAATACGTCCGTCTCCCGCATACGGTCATAATACATGCGCCCGGACCAGGCGCTTTTAGTAACTGCGTCCAAACCAGGCGTTTTTAATAACTGCGTCTGCTATGGGGCGTAGGTTTTATCTACGTATGGCCCGGCGGTGTTTATAATGACGCCTAACTCAAACGCTCTATATACATCCGCCCCATTATCATACGTTATTTATACGTACGCCCGATGTGGAGCGTCCACTATACTTCCGTCTGAAATCATACGCCCACTATACTTCCGTCCCACTATTAATCATTTTAGTCTGGGTTGGCGACCACATTTGGTCGCAAACCCTAATTAACTGGACTAAATATGGTTTTAGTCAGTACCACTGCGGCTGAATTTGGGACCAAATTTGGGTATAGTCCCCAAATTTGGTCATGACTGTGGTTGCTCTGAGGAGACAAACTTCCAGTTTCATGAAGTAATAAAGCTTTTATGTAATATTATTCATAACTTATACGCATTATGTACAATACTATTTATCCACTTCGGATTTGTTGTGATATCTATCTAGATTATGTCTAATTTGGTATGATTAATTATTTGTGGATGCTAAGAGAGTCTCTGATTGTAACTTGCAGCTGCTTTTTCTTAGTGAAATCTACATCAAGTTGCGTCTAATTATTTACTGTTGCAGCTAATCTAGCTTTCAAGTTTATTTCCCACTGTTGTTTTTCAGGTCAATTGTGCAAGCTGGGCCGTGTTTACATTTTATTTGAGCCCAAACTGAAAATCTTATTGATTAGCCCAAACTCGGACCAACGGGATATGCAAATTGCAATTGTGTTTAATGATCATCATTTTTCTACTTGATGATTATCAAATAACAGAAAATCTTTCGAAAACTTAATGCTTCATTACTTAATAGACTTATCTTAAAAGAGTAAATACAAGTGTAGAAATGCGGAATTTATTCGGTTTAGTCTATTACAATCTCCTGAAGGGCGCCACTTCCTTGAACAACATTGTAACTGTTCGCATGATCATGAGTACCAGAATCCGAGACGAAGTTTTGGGACATTAGTTGAGATGACATAAGAGCTTTAGACGGCCGTTTTTGTTGATCTTCAATAGGCTTCAAATACACTCCAATGGCAGTGAGATACCAGCTAGAATGGCCATGGAATCCAACAATTTTAGTTGCAGTACTGGTTGCTGGAAACGAAAACTGTGTTCCCTTTGGACAACCAAATGGTCCATATTTCTTTCGATTACTTTCAAAAGTAAGCGAACGAATGAACACAGGACTCCAATCGTTAACACTACCATAATACCCACTGATTGACTTCAAATATTCACCAGGAAAATCAAGTTTTATCTGCCAAAGAAAAAAGAACAATACAGTTAGCTCAACGATCGAGTGAAATTTAGTATGGATACCGAATCAAAATTTAGAGGACCTTGTCAGTTTTGAAGCCACCACTTCCTCCATGTTTCTGAGACCAAACTGAGGAGGTGCCACTGTTGTTATCATGGTATTCGAACCTGACGGAATCGATACCAGCTCCGTGAACGATTACCAATTGCTTCACAGTTGCATGATATCCATCATCCCATGGGTCACCTTCTTGTCTAGTACTTGATGGCCATGGTCCGGCGCAAATTGGTGATTTGTCGTTGCTGCTGCTTTTGTTGCTGCTCTTCTTCTTTTTCTTATCATATCCCCTTACATCAGTACTGCGAAAGCTGATAAACTGTTTACAGAAAACAAAACGTTCATTAAACTCAACGAACAAAAATAATCCTGCAGCACCACAACATGAAGAAAAACAGAAGCAAATGAAAGTACCATCTTGAATCCGGTGAAGAAAACTTGAGATATCTCAAACCACGAGTTTTAGGTGATTGATGAAATTTGATTCCTGATCAATGGAAGCTTGTTAGATATCAGAAAAATGTATGAGAAGTAGTCCTATATATACACACACTGGTTAGGTGCAATATGTTCAACTTTTGGACATGCAAACGGTGGAGCCTCATTCCGAATCCTGGTTAGGTAACTTCATTATTTAATTGAGATTTTTCTATCTTCTTGAAAGTTCAAACTTAACGAGGGCAAGATGTTTCTGGGGGGCCGAAAAAAATTTGCTCCTTGTTTGTTAAAGCATTTTTGATTTAGCAGCATCAATAAATCTTACGACGAGACAAAATTTCATTTGACAAGTGTTCTTGCTGCTGGTTCCAAAAATATCCAAATAGTGCCAGAGCAAAAGAAAAAGTTCCCTAACACATGACTCTAAATATTCGAGGTTCCTAGTTCCACTAACTATGAAAATGAGAAACATGAGAATATGGTAACGAATTTGTGCCACCAAAGACCAAATCAAGATATTACACACCAAAAAAGGGTTTTCTTTTTTCTTTTTGTACTTTATAAAGTATGTTCAATTTCTTTTGGTGCAGACGGTTTAGGAAGCTAGGTTAGGTGGTAGTAGTACACAGGATGTTTATATTCTCAAAGAACTCGCGGTGGAGATGTTGTAACTTTTGTGTCTGTAAAGGACGGTGGACGGTTCCTTTTCAGTACGGCATAATTCAGGTCTTGTTATAACCGGTCCTTTTTCTTAAGCCACCAATAATTTGATTCTTTCTTTGGTGGTCTTGGAAGGTAAACAAGATTATTAAATTCTAAATTGCAAAGAGGGTGTTTGCATATCCAAGCATAAGTCAGGACCAGAGCAAAGTTGCTTCACAAATAGTAAATTTTTTCGGTCTTCAAAGTCATTTTGAAATTGATTGTGTGCATAAACTAATTTCTGATTTTTTTTGCAGTTGGAAAGAAACTTCTTAGGCCGGTTTGTATGAGTGGTGTATATTTTTTTTTTTCAGTTGTTATACCAGGTCGCATGGCATACAAGCTCTGGCACTGTGGAAAAGGATGGAGTGATGGACATTATATCGAGCAATCATGTGGAGAGCACCAGCGATCGAGTTTTCATCCCAGGCGATTTAGCCTATGCTTCTCGAGATAAATAATTATCGCCAACGGTCGATTTTATCCCTCCTATAAATAAGCATACCTCCTGAACAAAAATCTTTTTGATCACTAGTTAATCCCCTCCAAATTTTGTTGTTATAATTTTTTTTCTTCAGAAACCAAAAGCTAATAAAGAATAAAAAAAATCAAAGGATCAACCAACACCCCGATGAGTGGACCGAGCATAACAAATGATACCGGTTTCAAAATGTTAGACAACAAGCTGGCGATGGTATACTCTATGTGCATGTATCTAGTCATCCAAAACAACTTAAGTCAGTGCTCTAAGAGGTGGGGTTGTCGAAGTTCAATCCGGTGTTCGAGTACTTCCCTCCGTTGTTAAAAGATCGAGTCCGAAGATATCCTTGATGACGTTTATATTTTATAAAATCTTGAAATCGTTGGACTCAAATTGTTCAAATTATATTAGAACGATGTTATAAGACTACAAATACGTTATTTTCAAAGGATTTCGAATGTGATAAGTTTTTTGTTGTTGTAATTCAATTTTTATATTTAGTTTTTACATTTTACTAATTTTAATGATGAAATATGTTGTTTATAGGACTCACGCAGTTAGATTTGTAAGTATTGACGTGAATTATATGTGAGGAAAAGTACTTCCATTCGAAAAATTAAAGTGGGATTCGGATGGAATATGGAAAGACCGACTTAAATTATTCTCAAATGATCCAGAAGAAAATCCAGATAGACTGAGATCTCATGGATCAAGGTTGTCTGGGTTGAAAAGTTCTAAAACCGTTATGCTAGGAAAATGAATGAAAACAGGATAGGGAAAATAACCTATTTGTTCCCTGAACATTATGAGGATCTCAAATGTTTGTTTTTGTTATGGACATATATAGGCTAATGTCTATTTCCAAAGTGCTTGTTCAGTGACATCGTTTGGTTTTCTCAAATCATTAGAAGATTTAAAGTGTGTACCAACATATTACAGGGGGTCTCCAATTCGATCAAAACTATACGTAACCCTCGATAGATGCTCGTGTTCCAAAGAAAAGTTGAATGGTTTCGGGAAGTGTTAGAGCTTAAACCATAATATATTTTCATCATTTATTTATTATCGTTACAAATATTAAAATGGTAAATGTATAACCCAACAATGTTATTATTTTCGGTATTGGTGGTATATTTACTTCCGTGTTTATGAACCTTATCTTCATAATAATATCGATATTTTTCCATTCACATACAAGTAAAATGCCGATAGTTGGACGACATGGAAAATTGAAGGTGGTCAACATGTTTCCTTGGTTCAACGGATTCAACAGTTATGTAGAAAAAATAATAATATTTTTTTCACGTTGTGTCTATCAACCCTTGAGCACGAAACCATGGAATCCCAAAGTATACTACAACTAAGCATTAAGAGGATTGTGTTATATAGTTCGACGTTTATAAAGGGTGTTTGGTATTATGGAGAAAAACACATTTTTCAGTTGCTAGGAATAAAGGTGAAAACCATCAACCTTTATAAAAGTGGAGAGATTTTTTACAATGATTGGTTAGTTTTGTCAAGGGATGGTCAAGATTGGGAACAAGTTGAAGATTTGATCCAGGGGGATCATGAAGAAGTTGATTTCCTTTCTTGATTTAGCACGATTTACCAGCCAAATATTGTTATGCATCCGCAAATTTGGGTCGAATGGATTTCTCTGCTTTAGGTAAGATACCAGTTACTGATGAATATATGTCTTACCATCCTCCACCACAGACGACCAACGTAGCAGTCAATTGGGTTCACCGTAGGATATGCCACCATTTACTTGGGGGATACAAGGTACACCAGAGCAGTATCAGAGCCATTTGAACGATTATAACCATATAGTACAATGATTTCAGAAATCCACTTGGAACAGATGCAAAGGCTTAGGGATAACATGATGTTTTACATCTCTACTCTGGCGTATTCTAATCATGGTGGTGTAGGTCCAAGTCATGGTGGTGTAGGTTCAAGTTATGGTGGTGTACATTCAAGTCATAGTGGTGTACATTCAAAACCTGGTGTTGTAGATTCATGGTCCTAGTGGTGTAGGAGGTTCAAGTCCTGGGGTAGTGGACGTGAGAAAAGTTTGAGAAGTCGTGGAACTCATGGGAGTTAAATAAGTCGTCGTTATGCTCCAAAGTTAGTGGTAGATACTCAACCAACATCAGGTGATGAAGTCATTGACATGGAAACAACTCTTGTAGTTTTGTTTAACCAATAACCAACTGTCACTATGACTCCTGGTGATAGCTTGAACATTAAACATCTAGGCAATATACTAATTATACCCCAATTTTCTCAACCACATCAATATTTCACCCATTTCAAGATTGCTGTCGTGTTCCCATCTTCATGAATGATCCCCCTTAGGTTACTTTTTAAGGTTTTAGAGAAGATTCTCTTGATAAGATTTAACTACCAAGTGAGAGTCAAACGGTGAGATTTTTTCTATGTTGAACACCATTCTTGATCTACAACCTAACATGATGGATCTTTAATATGATCTTGGAAATCGGTAGATTATGTATGTAAATAATTAGTTTCAATCATTCTAGATGTAATTATTTTTATTTCATTAATGAAAAACCAGTGGCATTATATAACATTTAATAAAAATTTAAATCCTTTCCCATGTATCTTATATAATTCATAGCATTCGTCATGCCATCTTATGCTGGCTTCAAAATTTTGGAATTATGTATAATTAAAAAAAACAAATTGAAATTAAACCAATATGATTCTAAATAAATAAAACTGATTCGTTAAAAAAAAGTTATTGAGATATATACTCACTAGTTCGTCCATGGACAATTCAGGATGATAAGATTTTTGTATAATTATTTTATGGATAATTTGATTATCCATAAAATTTTCGTATAATTATTCACATCCTTATTGATAAAAGGAAAATCTATTTTGAAAGCTCTTTTTTGTTCTTCTTGAATTTTCATTAACGGCTAATGTCCTAAACCTTTGAAACACACTGTCCCATAAAATGGCTAAATTGAAATCTTCATCCCTTGCAACTAATTTCCAGGATCAAATAAGAGCAACATCTTCTTCTCAAGTAAAGCGAGCACTTGAAATTTCGTTGTATAGATGGTATAAGTGTGAATTGTATGAGATTGAAGATTTATAGAGGATTGAATATTATGCGTTGGATGATGAACCACTTAGCGTCGAACATAGTGTTGAACGACAGTGTCATCATCGATGGCATTGTAATGACCCACTGAAATCTCCATCGCTTGGCACTTGTGTTTCCCAACACTAAAAACCAACATAATGAATCATTCATAAAGGCTTAAATATGGTATATTCCTCCTTATGCTATTATACATGGGGAGTGTGAAAGCAACGTAACTGCAGGGTCTTTAAGGGAAGAATAAGACATCATACGATCTAATTCTTGAAGTAAAGGCAGATGTTTGTGAAGAGACCTATTAAGTTAATTCTTATAGGCACTATATTTTTCAATTAGTCTTGATATATGTAACAATCTTGTAATGATTGTATTCTAAAAAAATTTATTTGTATGAGTTTAAACTATTCAACAATATTTTTTTATTTATTTTTCAATTGCACTACCAAGCTTTATCAAGGAAAATAGTGACACTGCTTAGTAATTTACATAACCATCTTAGTTTTTAGGGACATTGAAGTAATCCATCATAGTTGGTGGAATCAGGGGCGGAGGTATCCCAAGGCATGGTTGCCTTCCCCACTTGTTCTAGCGTTATATATTTTCAATCCTAGACTAGGAAAAATAAGAAGAATAGAGTTTTGCATACCCTTAAAAGCCCGAGTTATGTTTTCATTCCAATACATATAACAAACACAAAAGTGAGTTCAAATAAAAATATAAAAAAAACTTAAAATGTATGAATTGATAGTTTGATATTGTTATGAAATGATAAAACTTGAATTATCGCCATGGACTCATAAACTTTGAAGAAAGTAAGGAGTCTGGAGCTCAGATTGTTTACATCGCTATTAGTCCTATCTCATGCAGATCGCTTAATCAAATTGGGTTTTGTTTCACCAATTTGAAGTTCATTATACTTAGTATATTAGGAACCCATAATTCTTTGATTTGGTTGTCAATTTATTGAATACTAAAATAGGGTTCATATAAAATTTTGGGGATTTTAGTATAATTCAATATTAGCTAGCATACATGATACTTAACTAATATATCTTTCCGATATATGTTTTGCTTGCTGGAAAAACAAAAAATATATGTTCGAAAATCTTAATAAAATGATTCTCAAACATTTCAATTTGGGATCTCACTTTGAGTATCAAGGAATAACATTGAATAATAAAATATAAGATTTGCGCGCATGTTTAAATTACTTACTATGTCAACATCTTGAACTTTCCTATTTCTCAAACCCAATTTCCAAACCACAAATCCTAAAGTGTACGTGACAAGATAAATCAGTTTTTTTGCTTATGGGGATCGGTTCTACCTTGATTCCCAATATACGTAAAGATCGATTCTACCTTAGTTCCCCATATAAGTAAGGGTCAGTTTTACCATGGATGGTTCTCGACATAAGTAGGGGTCAGTCCTACCATGATACCCAATATACGTAGGAATCGGTCGTGCCTTAGATCTTTAATGAAAACCAGACCACCAATCCGTTTGATTTATTTCAACTACGAAGTAAGTTCGTAAGTCCACTTCCTTAAACTCGTGTAATTAGACATAGTTTTCTAAGCATGAAATCAATCCTAAGTTCATTACACAATCTAGTAGCAAGTTACAAAGATAATTTCTATGTCGCACTTACGAAGTTCAAAATATAAACGATATACTTCGTAATTCAACATACCAATGTTGTGAAATAACTTGTATGTTCTTCCTTAACTCTTCGATCATAATAAGATGATCAAGTCTCTAATACTAGAGTTTCATGTATATACCTTCGCATGTTATTTTTTCAATATAAAAGACTTGAAAATAACGATATAGAAATGGAAACAAGTCAAGTCTTGTATTACTAACCTCAAGTAGAAGGATCATGTCTACTCTGATGTTGATACGTCTTCAGAATCTTCATGTATTCAGAGTAATACTTGTATGTCTCAACATTTATAGACTTCCTATTTTAACCCAACGAAGTTAACTCTAGTAATCTAATCAAGCTACTTTTGAGTTTCGATACTAAAATATGGCAACCAATCTTGACATACCAACGCTTGGCGGGTTCAACCGAGAAATGTTTTAACACTCATTCTGGTATCCCTGATTGAGAGGAATGGGTAATAGTGATATAACGTTTAGTCCAAATTTCAGTGGATTATTCCAAGAAAATTTGCAGAGTATTCCCCATGAAATGGCGGTACTCTTTCAATCAACGCCCGAAACTTGAAACTCAAAGATGTCTTCTAAATTGAATGTAAGTCGTTTCATATAATTCTGTAACATGACCAAGTAAAGGAGGCACATGTACTTAATCCATTGAGTGAGATATTATAGCAGATAAGAAAAACATGGTAGTTGGAACCTTATCATTACAAAAATATTTTACTTTTTTACCATCATTGATTTTAACTTACATATATACTAGGTTGTTACGGCACGGGCTTTGGTTTGTTCCCAAATTGCCGAAGATCAGCTACTTAACGCATTCAACATATGTCAGATATCAATGTCGACAACCTTTAATGTCATTTTATATATCAATGTCGACAAAGACTTTGATATTGTCATTAATTATGTGGCCATAAGTAAGAATTTTTATGCACGTACGTAATTATAATCTTAGCGCTACACTTCATCAAAATCAAACTAAAAAAATACTGTATATACAAAAGATTGCAATGATCGTTTCATCCGGTGTGCTCATCGACTTAGTTCTATGGTGACACAAATAAACAACTAATTCATCGCAAAAGTACTACTGTCGCATTTGCCTGCTTTGCTTGATCGCATTTTTCAGTTTTTGCCACCGGATTTGACTGTTGTTCCTTCAAAGAATCAAAGGAACTAAGACTTGATTTTTACTTTAATTTGATTGATCACTTAAAAAAAATTAAGACAAACAATCACCTAATGTACTTGGACGTACCATCATAATTTGACTACTTATTAACTGGTTTTAGAGTTTTTCAGTTGATACATTTTTTTTCCTTCGAAAGGGTACGATTCGCGGGTGGTGATACATATAAATCTCATCATCAAAATAAATTACATTTTTTCATAGTACTAAACATGATAACTTAATTAATCCTTTCTTGAGATCTCCAAATTCAAGTGTTGATCAGTTGAAAATTATCATAAAATGGAGCTTGACAACATATTATTCCTCAATATTCGAAAGCTTTCAATAAAACTTAGGAGCCTTTTATATGAAACATGCTATGTCACCATTAATAAATACCCTTGTAAGCTCTTGTGATGCGTTTGTTGAATTTTCTATTATCTTTTTCCCACTTGATGGTAGCGATTGCAGCTAAACTCCCAGCCACTATGGGTGAACCTGTTAGTAACACGGGGGATTGGACTTCTCAAAAATTCTCTAATGCAACTATAAAATGAAGAATAAGTGTCATGCGTTTCTTAGACCCATACGCTGGTTAATTCTTAGCCACCGTGAACAACTCTTTTACTGAATTGCAGAACTCAAAGTATGCCGAAAGGTAACATCATCCTTATAGTAGCTTACTTGAATCTGGAAAGCATATATAGAAGTTGGAGAATTATAAACCAATAGGGGATCACGCAAGTTCATAATAATTCACATATCAAAAATAAAATGGAGAGACAACTATGTTATAAAAGAACCAAAAGGAGATTATGTGATATTTAAAAACCTTATGTCATAGATTGTAAAACACAGGACACAAATACAAATATCATGGAACAATTTATAGTGACCATCCAAGTATCTGCAACTGCCCACTAATTACACACTTAGAACCGACTAAGTAAATCCCTTCCCATTAAAAAAAAATTAATTTTGACTCAAGTTCACACCCATAAGCAACAAGTTGGCAGGAACCTTAATTTAGCTCATAGCTAGCACAGGCACTCATAGATTAAGTTCGAGAAAACAGGAATATGTCCTAGAGTAGTACAAGGAGCTATAAGCGACAAAGCCAACATACAGTGAGTTGGTAGGTGAATCTAAGTCACGTTGCCTCTACTGAGATTCATATGTTGTCACTAATACTTGCAACAGAGGTACTGGTTTGAGGGTTTCAGTCCTCGTCTGCTGTACTTGTACTTTTTGTCGCATAGTAGGTACAAGTTAATACCCCATAGTAGAAGTATACGCATATTGCTCAATTTCCAAGTGCCTTCCTAAATAAATATACTAGATACCCAAAAACATTTAATGCTTTGTTACCTTATACCGGACATGGAAGCGTAGGTTAACATTTGCCTTTTTTTTTACTTAACTGCGAATTACAATGGTAAATTAACCTTTCCTTTCCTTTATCCCAACTTTTTTAAGTTTGTGTGAAGAATTTTTCTCTCTCACATGTTCTGGCTTCTGAGTGTTTTTTTTTTTGTGTGGAGAATTTTTTCTCTCTCACATGTTCTGACTTCTGAGAGGTTTTTTTTCTTAGTGAAGAATTCTTTCTCTCTCACATGTTCTGAGGTCAGGGTTTCTCTCACATGTTCTGAGTGAAAGATTAGGGTTTCACCTTGATTTCTCCAATAAAATTGTAAGATTCATCCGTAAGAACGATTGTTGGTTTATTTAATTTCGAAATTCTCATTTTAAGTTTCAGATAATCTCTGTAAATACATTCCGAATTTCTTTCTTTTTTATTTATTTTCAGTTTCAGATTCTGGTTCTTTCTTGTGGACCGTTGTTCTAATGTCTGTAATTGCCCTTTGTCTGTAAAAATCACAAATGGCTTAATCATTTTTATAGCCATTTGTGTTGTATCATTTTCAAATCACCAATTTCCCTTTGTCTGTAACCTTAATTAAAGGTTTCATTTTTATAAAGGTTTTCATACTCCAACTCCAAGTCTCGGTTTGATTTTTATTTAGTTTAATGGGGAGTTGGACAAAGAGGGACAGAGGACAAGGTGACGATGAAAAACACCAGAAAGCCCTCTGAAGAAGAAAATAAAAATGGAGAAAGTTGTCAGGCAAAGGAAAAAAGGAAAATCACAGGGAAAAACTCCAAGCAAAGAACCTGAAATAGGTAAGTAATATTTTATTTTTCACATAAGATGTAAGTAGTGAAGACAGATTATTTTATTGAATTGGATTTATTTATACCAAGTTTAGCAATTAAATAATTCGTTGTACAAAGACTAAAGGTTGATCAGAAAGAATTATTCCAGTGATTTTTTGCGTTAGAAAAACTTCATTCTGATTGTGCAAAAAAACCTCATTTCATCTTCTAATGGTGCAAAAACCTTCTTTCACCTATGGGGCACTGTGTAAAAACCTATTCACAACTGACTGCAATTGTTTTTTTGACTTGTCGTAATTCAAAAATCATGCTAACTATATTTTGCACTAAATATTTTAAGAAGATTTGCGGTGGAAAACCACTTCTCATCCACATTGGCACCAAAAGCCTGAAAGTGGCTGTCTCTTTATTGTGTGGCGTCTGGGTTTAATTGACGCTTCTCTGATAAGTATATTTGCTGACTGTTGTTAATTTTGATCTTTGATAACACATCACATCATTAGCCGAGAAAGATTATACAATAAAAAGTAGCAGACAATGGGCATTTAGAGCAGGCTTGGGTCACTTGCACGATCTCTTCGTTGGCAAGAAGGAGGAGATATTAGTGATGAATGATATACAACGAGATCTGTTAGCTACAACTACTTTTTGGAGTTTACTACAAGTGTTTATCAACAACCAAATAACTAAAGATGAGTTGAAAATACCACAAGCTGGGCTAAAGAAATTGACCTACTCGTATATAAAGTCACAAGACTGTAAAGGAGAATTCCTAGTAAGAAAAGAAGAAGGATATGAATCAACTCCTTAAGAAATGGCTTTGATTTTCGGAATGAAAATGTTGCAGAATGGTAAGCAAGACTTACTAGAGACACGAAAAGTGTGTCCAGGCGATAATGATTTGTGCAAGAAGTATTTTGGTGGTCCTAAAGCCAGTCAAATATCTAATGTTCAAGTGAAAGAAGCAATTCTAAAAAGTACAAAGGCGAACGAAAATGAAGAACTGGTTAGGCTCTTGGTGATTTATTTGTGTTTTACAGTTTTCTTTACAAAAACTGGAGGATCGAGGATGTCTTGCAACTACCTAGCCTTGGTAGAAAGCATAGATGTTATAAACAGCATCAGCTAGCCTCATCTTATCCACAAACACATGATTTATGGTATTGAGAAATCAAATGGCGATTATAGAAAGATCGATGGATGCGCATTTTATCTCTTGGTAAGTTAAAAATTCTCGATTTATTAAAATTCAGTTGTTACTGATTATTAGCGCTCGTGTGTTTATTTCTCAGTATTGGTATGCAGAGAGAAGTAATCAGAAAATCAATACGAGAGATGGTTGCACTGAAAGGTTCCCAAGATTCACGAGATGGAGTACAAAGACGATATCAAGGACTATTGACACTCTTAACAGTTCAAAATTTGTAGATATAAAGGTAATATAAAGTTCCATTTGTTAGTTCTATTTTGTTCTTTAAATATGGTGCGAGTAATAATTGCAAACAGGAATGTTACTTTCTGATAAACCTGACAAAGGAATGTAAATTATTAACACATAGCTGCATAGGGTGCAAACACAATATTTGAGAATTGGTATGAAATAGAAATAAGGTGCAAAAACACATTTTCACAAAAAATGTCTTCTGATTTTTATCTTTACTGTAGCCAAATATCGGTTGTCAAGTTGTAAATGGCTTGGAGAATAACCTGATAACTCCACTTCACGTGATATCCCAAGTGGAAAAGCTGAATGAGAGGATTAGACGACTTCAAGTTGAAGTAGATGATCAGAAACAAAAAACAAGTGTAATAAACGTAAAGCTTCGTGAAATCCAGAAGTGTTTAAGCGAGGATCCAAAAGAGTATGAAATAGTGCGGAAGATTTTAGAAGATATCTTGGAACAGGACAAAGGGCAGACACGTAGAGAATATGAAAATGATGATAGTGATCCACACAGAGAGCAGGGGCATCATATCCATAAACAAGTGAATAACCTAAAAGATATACAAAACAGTGAATCTGGTTCACACAGCGAACAAGATCCTACCTTAAGCCAACCGACCCAACAAAATATAGAAACACACATGTCGCTGGAGAACAAAAAAAAAAGAGGAAGAGGAGCATCAAAAAAGATGGAAGAATTGGCTAAAGAAAAGGAGGAGGAAGAAGAGGAACAAAAAAAGCGTGAAATGCTAGAAAAACAAAGAATGGAAGAGGAGGCACGAAAAAACCAAGAATTACTAGAGCAGCAAAAAAGAGAAGAAGAGGAAGAAAAACAACGTTTACTGGAAATACAACAAAGGGAACAAGAAGAGCGTGAAGCGTATCGTCAACAGGTATGGAATCGGTATAACCTCGAAACGCTGGCTACATGTAAAAGTTTCACCACTATACTTCGGCGTTTGGGAGAGAGTGTACCACCAGGGCTCGATATAAAACAAGTAAGTCGCTTCCAAAATATTCACTGTAAGAGATAACGTTGGTGCATTGTTTTTTTTTCTAATCATATATTTTGACATGCAGGTTGAATCCCAAGTGAGAAAAATATCGTTAGCTTGGCATCCTGATAAAAATGTGAACTTGCCAGTAATGGAACAAGATGAATTAGCAGTGAAACTAAAGATTCTTAATAGTATGAAATATAGATTGTCTGAGGATGGTATTCTACCTTGATACTGAGAATACATAGGGAGTTTTTAAGCTTCCAGAAGTAAATCTGTATAAACCATAACGAAGTCCTTTTTTAACTGAATTCAAAGAGGTGAAAATCTGATCTTTCACCTTGTAAACAAGTAATAATCTGAAATTTCACATGGAACTAGGTGATAATATGCATTTTCACATGAGATATCATGTTTGTATTAAATGCCACAGGGTATGTTCGTAAATTTTATATCAACTTGCTTTCACATGCTTTACTGTGCAAATTTGTTTTTGCACATATGTTTAGAGGGAAAATTTGTCATGAAGCCGAAATTTGCTTTCACCTTTTTTTTCTTGCAAAAATTTCTTGTTTCACATTTTTTGTTTTTAAAGTTTCGTTTTGCACCTGTGTTTTGAGTTTAAAATTCTATTTTCATATGTCTAAGACTTTAAGTTCATCCCCTTCTCGAAGTACTTCTATCTCTTTTATTGGAAGTAGGACACAAAATTTAATAATCAGGTGAGTGATTTTTACTGGCGAGTCCAGCAACAAGTTGTAACCAGGGGTAGCAGACAAACACCCTGACGGTTGGCATTTTTACTCGTTAATGCTAGTTATTCCCCACTCATCTGTTTAAGTTCATCCTTTTCTCGAAATTCTCTCTCTTTTACTCGCAGTAATACCTTTGTCCACATATATATACTTCGTAAGAATACCAAAACAAAATTCGTCTATATGTTAGTGGTTTTATTTTTATTTTTTGTATATATAAATTTTTTGTGAAGCATGTATAGTTAAGGAAAAAATCTTATTACAAAATTATAGTTTTATCATAACCAATTTATGTTGAAAATATATCAGAATTTTCCGAAATCACAAAATTTTCACTCAAAATTTAAGTTAAAGTTTTAACTTTAATTTAAAATATTTAGGACAAATATGAAATTTTCACATAAAAAGGGTGGAAAACAAAATGTTCACCTAATATAGTAGGGAAATTTGGGAAAATGCCCCAATATGGGGTGCAATGTTGAAATCTGCCCCAACATTTTAAAATTTGGAAAAATGCCCCATTCCGTCAATAACTCAGTTAACTCACATGTATAAGCTCTCACACGCGAAAAAAATCCCTTTAGAATTCAAGTTTCAGGGTTTAAAATTAAGGATTCAGGTTGAGGGTTCAGGGTTTATTGTTCAGGTGGTGGCAACGGTGGTTTTTGTAGTGTTTTTAGTAGTGATCGTGTCCTTGCATATGTGATTTAATTGGGTTGGATGTCAAAGTTAACAGAATGGGACATTTTTCCAATTTTTTTTAACATTGGGGCAGATTTCCAACATTGCACCTCAAAATGGGGCATTTCCCCAATTTTCCCAATATATTAATGGTAGACAATACAGATTGTCCATAGGACATAGAAAAGAACGGAAAATAGAAAAATAAAAATTTGTTATAAACCGTCAAAATAAACCATACCGAAATATGATAGATGGTGATGTTTGATATTTCGGATATTGTTCCATTTTTTGTGGGTACTAGTCTACTAGACCTTTATAAGACGAGAATATCCCAAAATTTTCGAACATTCTTCACAAACGGAATCAAAAACAACGCAAAAATTACACCCCTCACATTCTTCCCATGGTGTGGCCCTAAAGTGGCCCCTGCTAAGCATCAATCAGGATGGGACCCGTCCCCATGTGAGGGGGCGGTTTTTGCATTGTTTTCAATACGGTTTGTTAAGAATGATTCTAAAAACAAACGTCTCGTCTTGTCCCGTTCTCGCGTTTTCTAGTCCTATGGCCGCTTCCTATGGTACGTGGCTAAATTTTCAATCTGCCATGCGAACTGAAGTGGCAAACTCATTTTGCGACTATGGTGAAATGCTATAAGCGACGTAGTCTCCACCGGGAGATGGAGAAGGAATCGCTCAGTAGTACATCCGTGACTTTATATTAATATAATAATGATTACAACTGTCTTTAACTGTCCCCACACATAAAATAGAAATAAAATATTAGAAAATATAGTTGAGTCGTGTTAAAACAAAACAGGTGTCGATAAAATAATTATTATTGTAAATAGAGAAGGAGACAGAAAATAGGGAGAAAAATAGAAAGAGATTCCTATTAGATGTGTGTAAAATACAATGTTAATGCCTCTATTTATATAGATCGAAGGTTTGGCGTCCAAGATATGTAAACCCTAAACTTAGACACGAAGGGCATCTTAATAAATAAACTTGGTTTATAACACTCCCCCTGATGACCATTGTGGCTAAGTCATTACAAACATATCAAGAAAACTCAAAAGAGAAAAACCTGAAATTGCACAAGCATGTAATACTTGAAACAGTGCTAGACACGTATATGTTGCCTCGTTAAACCCTTGACAAGGAAAATCCCAGTGGGACAAAACTTTGACTAAGGAAAAAGAGTACAACACGATAAAATCCGGTCAATGCACCTTGATTTGATGATGACGCTCCCCCTCAAATTCTTGGCTTGCAAATCTTTGAGTTGAGACTTTCCAATTTCGGTGAACGAATTTCTTGAATGTAGAAGATATTTGTTCTGATGAAATCTTCTTTTGTGTTAGTCTTCTAATAGTAGTGTACCCGAATCTTCAATCTTCTCCAAATGCACCGAGAATTATCTAAACCTGTGGATTAATTTGAAAATGTTGTGCTAACTTGGTGCTGCACTTGCGGATTTCATTCATAACAGGTGCAAACAAGATATTGCATCTACACAGACAGTGTAAAAACTGCATTTCACCATAAAGGTGAAAATTAATCACTAGTATTTGTAACCACTATGGGTATGCCAAACTGCCAGACTCATGCATATGCCTATATGTCAGAAATAATAGATAGGCATATGCGATGAAGTGTTTATCTAGTGATAGAGATTCCATCGCTCGATGGTCAGCTGGGACGGGCCTAGGCAAGGGACTAACCCGGGCTATAGTCTGGAGTCTCAAACCTATTTTGAAAATTATTTTTAGCCCATGTAATAGTGCATATTTAATCTTCAGCCCACCTAATTAGATTTCCTAATCCGTGTTGCACGGTCCATATATGAAGCCTACGCCATGTATATAACAGAAGCCTAGAATGCTTAATGATTATGGATTAGCAAGGATTCAAGAGTAGTCCATTAATAATATTCTTTTCCTTTTAACACTACTCTTTTGTCCTTTGCATGTATTGCCTGCAGTAGCTGATAAACCTGGCATTGAATGCTTGATTTTGTGAATTATCGTTGTTGGGCACTCCGCCCTCCGTATTATCATTGCAATTGTATGAGTAAATTCATGGGTCTAATAAATGGGAAATATAAGGTGGAGCATCAAGCTTTGAAGTGCTACTTGAGAAGCTAAGAGGATGAGGCTAACTATTTTTTTTTTTTAATATAGGGACCACCTTTGCCTCTAGAATTTCAATCCACTGTTAGACAGTAGGTGGCTTATTTGACCGGACTATCAAAACATGCTGGGATTACTTCCACGGCAGAGACAAAGCTAATCATAACCTATCCATATGGAGTATATCATATTAACTTAACGTGTTTGGAATTTTACAGAAGTCCAAATTCGATTAGGAAGGCAAATACATATCATGCCAGGCCTTCTTTTTCTCCAAATTAATTCATACAAAAAAAAAAACCCACATATTTCATACATATTTTATACGAAAATAAATGAAAAAAAATAAATGTGTGCAAAAATAAAAATGAAATATTTAATAAAATACGCATATATTTCCTATTTATTCTCCACCTATTTACTGTATACGCCCGGTTACCCCAAATTGAAGATACATCGCCACGGGGAGGGGAGAAAAATCCCGCGCCCGCCAAGTCGAAAACGCATTGCCACGGGACAGGGGCGAAGCCCCGCGACCCACCAAGTTAAAAGAAAAAATGCCCGATACGTAACACAGACACAAATCTAGACAAATAAAGCTCCCACGTTGAACGGTGAAGGAGCCCTCACTTACTTTTGGCCGAAATAGATCTTTTTAGAGTTTGGCAACGTATAATTGGTTTAAAATTTTCTTAACTTAACATGTTTGGAATTTTATGGAAGTCCAAATTCGATTTGGAAGTCGGATACCTACCATATTATGACTCTCTTTTCGAAGTAAATACATATAAGAAAAAAAATCTTACATATTCCGCACATATTTTATACAAAAATAAAAGAAAAAAGTAAATGTATGCGAAAATAACAAGAAAAAATTTAATTGTGTCCACATATTCTCTATCTTTTCTCGACATATTTAATGTATTCGTCCCGCCACACCAAATCAAGAATGCATTGCCTCGAGGCGGGGCGAAGCCTCGCGCACACCAAATTGAAAATGCATTTTCACGGGGCTGGCCAAATCCCCGCGCACACCAAATCGAAAATGTATCTCAACGGGGAGGGGGGAAGCCCAGCGACACACTAAGTCAAAAAAAAAAAGTACCCGATGTGTAGCACGGGCCCAAATCTAGTGTAGCTTATTACTGGGAGTAGGTTAAGGACCTTAAGGGTAATTAGTGGAGGTGAAAACATAACGTTTCACTCCAAATACATGTTAGAAAAGTAATTCTATACTCAAAATTTATTCAGTATAAAGTAGATGAAAATATAGTTTTGCAACTGAAACACTAGTATGTTTGATAGAAACCACGCATAGGGCACATGTCTAGAACTGGCGTGCCAAATAGACCCTTACAGTTCTGCATCATGCAAAAAGGCTGTTTTCTAGAAAATTGAGGAGGAAGGTGGAGAAAAATGAAAAACCTAGAATATATTTGTTATTATAGTTTGTTTCAAGCTTCTTCAACTTTCATTCTCGTTATTGATGTGATATTGGATTGTTATCATACTCGGGTTTCTTTGCCTTCTTCTTTTTAGTAACGACAATGATATACTAGGATTTCTTTCTTAAATATACTAGGATTTTTTTTCTTAACTTTGTTTTGTCATTTGCTCCTAAGTCCTACCTTTATAAGAATCAAAGAAAAAAAGAGAGAATGGGAAAAAGAGGTAGAGTACAGCTGAAGTGGATAGAAAACAAGATCGATAGACAAGTTACTTTCTCAAACAGAAAGTCTGGTTTAATTAAGAAAGCTAATGAAATTTCTGTTTTATGTGATGCTGAAGTTGCTATGATTATTTTTCACCGAAAGGAGAACTATTTGAATACCCTACTGATGCTTGGTACGTACTCGGCACTCTATCTACTTATTTCCTCGATCTATCCTATTTATCCCAAGTATGCAATGTTAATAGGTAGAGAAAAGTAGTACTGTAATGTGATGTTATGTTTTGTTCATGATCTAATGCGATAATTGAAATTATGTATAAATAATTGATCAGTTAAACGATATAAAGATTACCACACAGGGTTTTAACTTTTAAGCTGATCATCGCAAAACCAAAAGAAGATGAGTCTTTATTTGAGTGTTTATATTGTTACTGGGTTTATTTATGTTTGGAGACTTCAAAATATTCATTTACTATATAAGTAAGACAACATTTAAAGATTTTTCACACCACCCTACTACCCTTAATTGGTTTCTGTTGATCCTTTATATAAGTAACTAGGCTTAACCCGTGCCGTAACGGCACGGGCATAATTTTTATTTAGTTATGCATTTTCTGACATATGAATATTAGATATAGTATTCACTAATGTCAAGTACCCTTATTATTATTATACAAAAGTAAAGGAAAACCCGATAGATATTTTCATTCTTCAGTCCACAAATCTTTTTCTAGCATTTTCCACCTTGACATTCTGCCCCTCCTTTCTCGAGGTGTATCCTAAAGCCAGCCATGAAATTACATCGGAATTAGTTTTTACATATTTTGTCCCCCAAAAAACATTATTTGATATGTTTTTTAGTTTGCAAAAATATCTTATCGATCCTTTGAAATTGTATTATCTTTCTTCATCTTCCTTATTTTAGTGAACGATGGTAGGATCATCATGGACCATAGGAACCTACTATGGGCCGAACCACATAGCATTGATGTTTTCCCAACTTGAACCCCTTGGGATAAGAGGTGTGCGGTATTAATCTAAAAGGCTTCGGTGCTACGTAAGGAGTTGTCCAAGCTTATTAAGATCCACATGTACACCTATTTCTTCCATGTGGGACTATCCCTAGATATACATATGTGGTTTATCGCGCCACATACTCCTACGATCTCCACCTTGGCGAGATTAAACCACTTCACCAGTCCAATCTATTTGTATATGCTACTCATCGATCATGAATATTGTCGCTCTGGAATCCTACTCCATGTTGAGTTAATGAGAAGGCAAGCACTAATTCCACCTAGATCATTTCCTTTCCCACCTAGAACCCTGCTCCACTTGAGATTTAATGTGTGAGACACTAACTCCACCTTGAGCACTAGTTCAACCTTGAGCATTTCCTTGCCGATCTAGAGCATCGTTCCACATGTTTTTAATGGTTGAGACACTAACTCCACCTTGAGAGACAGTTCAACTCTGGGACTTGTCTGCTGCACCTTGAGTCTAACTTTGCGCCCTAAACCGGGTGACATCCACAACCACTTCTACGTTCGGAAAGTAGCCCCAACCATGGGCTCTGATACCAATTGTTAGGATCTTCACGGACCATCGCACACTATTCAGGAACGACCACATAACCCCGAACCCCACTTTACCACATTGGGATAAGAGGTGTGGGGTTTTTAACTAAAAGTCCTCGGTGTTATGTATGGATATTCCCAAGCTTATTAATCTCCACATGTATTCCTCTTTATTCCAAGAGAAACTATCCCTACCTATACATATGTGGTTTATCGCGGCATATACTCCGACAACCGAGCGGAACCAAAACATTAAACTATGTAAGCTGTAACAAAATTATAACACCTGAACTCATTTGTCTCAAGAATATTTCTGTGTATATTAAAAGTGTTTGGATCCTTGTTGCTTTTTCCCCTTTTAAAAATAGTCTAAAAAGAGTAAAACTCTGAATTGACTCAACAATACATGTCGTATTGTATGTTCTTACTATTTCAATGACATAATGAAAAGCTAATTCATTCACTTAAGATATTATATTTTAAAATCATAAGTCATTTCCGATGGAAACCATTTACTCACATACGATGTAGTTTTAGTTTTTCAAAATTCCAAAATATATTATATACGTAATTCAATTCGGCAGGAAGAATTCACCGAATGGAATATAGGTGATGGCTTGTCCTTTCGTAAGATTGTTGCACTTTCAACATAGTTGGATCCAAAATTGTAA
Source organism: Papaver somniferum (assembly GCF_003573695.1). Taxonomy (NCBI): domain Eukaryota; kingdom Viridiplantae; phylum Streptophyta; class Magnoliopsida; order Ranunculales; family Papaveraceae; genus Papaver; species Papaver somniferum. Next base: position 124,746,133 of record NC_039367.1, read on the forward strand.
AAAGTCATTGTATTTATGCGTTCTCTGGAGAAAGTAATCTAAGGATGGGTTAGCTTCCAGAAAACTGTTGATTAATGACCGCATCAGTGTCAGTTGAAAATTCCACATTGTCGGATAACCGCAGTCATTAAGTTGGGACAGTGTTGCGGAGGTATTGTGTCAGGAAAGGGAAAGAAAATGCCAGAGTCCCGGATTGAACATATCCAAGAGCCGAGGATGGCTCCATCGACCGTATTTTAGTACTCCGGCTCAGCATGTAGGATTCGTGAAACGGAATATATGTTATGGTTTGTCCTTTACTAACACCGAGACCTTTTCAACATAATTGGCTTCATATTTGGATAAAAAAATTTTATAGTTAAGCATGCTTGGTATTGAGTAATCCTAGGATGGGTGACCTCCTGAGAAGCTGCTACTGGATGACTGCAACAGTGACCATTGAAAATCATACTGTCAGATAACCCCAGTGGCTAAGTGACGACACTATCGGTAGAGGTTCAGGAAATTAATTCTACGAAATTACGCTTCCAAATGTGAGGATGTTCGTTACACAAAAATAATAAAACCATGATTAGTTAGTAAGTCAAATAGTTAAGTAATTAATCTAGTAACAATACGCTCTACTAACAATAAACTCTGTTATCCATCATCATTGAATAAAAATAACGTTAAACAATTTATCAAAAAATACAGGAGACAATGCGAAATTACTCACCGAGCACCAATACTTGCCACCACCACTATGGTCCATTTATATAATTGTTAGCCAATTTAGCTAAGTTTGGAACTGCTTTTTTCCTTTAAAAAAAATGTACTTTGAAAATATATTTGTATCAATATTTTTTCATCCTAGTGTTTGGTAAAGATTTCATAAAGTGTTTTTTAAAAGTGGGGGAGAAGGAGCTTTAAAAAGATTCAAAAGCAAATGAAATAGTTCACTATAATTTCATATATAATTTCCAATTTTATCCCATCTTTTTTTATAATTGACAAAAATTATCCTTGAATCTATATATCACCAATTTTCTTGATATTATTTCTATTTTTGTCAAAATTATTTATTAATAGAAATACAAATTCATTAATTTAATTATGAGAAAATTGTATAGTGAAAAATTAATGAATTATTTATTATGAGCAATTAGTGAACGAACATTGTTATGAGCAATTAATAAATCACTATTATCATCAATTAGTGTGAAATACTAATTTGTTAGGTATTTATTATATATTTACTATATTTATTATATTATATTTACATTAATAGGTCATTAAATGTTATTTTTATGGGAGAAATTACAACCATAGATTTACCAATTGGGAGATGAAATCTTGGCCATAACTTACACGTGCGAGATGAGGGTGTGGCCTGGAGAACCACAACCGCAGATTTATCCTTGCCAACAACAAATCCTGGCCGCCACTAACACAGGCAAAGTTTTCCAAGCTTTGCTTTATAAGGGAGATTTTAGCCAGTAGTTGTAATCTGTTTAATCTGATCGATAAGGTGCAACTATCCATTTTTTTTTTTTTTTGCAAAGCTCACGAGGAGATTTTATTAATAAAAAGGCAAAGAAAACAGAAAGAGGGGGCTAGGCCAAACCTCAGGAGAAGGAGAGAAAGAGAAAAAGAACAAAAGATAACATTCTACAGATTATTTCAAACGATAAGAAGACAGACTCGATCTCTCTTGAGAGACAGAGATGTTCACACACTTATTTTTATTTGACTAAAAATATTTTCTTTTCTAAACTCACGTCATAAAAGAAAAACCTTCAAAGACTCTCCAAGTTCTTTTTAACACCAAAAACATAAAAGAAAAGAGTCCTGCTGTCACGCACGCGTTCGCGTGACAGCAAATATGAAGTCGCGTCTGATTACCGTTCGATTCTAGAAAAGAGATTTTTCACACAAAATTCCTGTGTTTAAGAAAAAGTTCTACAACTCCTCTAAAGACACACTTTTCATCAAGGAAATTCTGATTTATTTTTTAATAGCGAAGGGAATAAATATGAGTAAATGAATGACATTATTAAGATGTTAATTATCTTCATTAACCCACTCAATAAAAAACAGTTTTTGGCATTAACACAAAATAAATATAATTCAATCTTTAAGAAAAAGAATAACGACCACATTAAAACCCTTTAATTGTGAGAATAAAATTGGAAATTAATAAATGTTTTGAAAACATATATCTCAAAAAAAACTAATAGCAATTGTTTTTCCTTGTTTATAACCGGATTAGTTGTAATAAAATTTTAACAAACTTGTGGTCCATATTCATGTAAACCAAGGTTCAATATTATTTCGCTCCACCATCTAAGCTTCTGTGTTCATGTATGACTGCTTCTTTTCTTTTAACCTCTTAAATTTTGGTGCACTAACGTAGCATGGACGCCATCCTTGAACGATATGAAAGACAATGTTGTGTTGCGGAAGAGCTTGTTGCAACTGATCAAAAATTACTGGTACGTGAGTATTTCATATATACAAATTGATAACCTCTAGTTTGAAGCTCATGACAAGATATGTCCACATACACATAGTTATAGATGAAGCTCAGTTCAAGCTAAGATCAATAAGCCATTCATTCAGAAGAAAAAGATCTAACTGATAAGCCTTATTAGAAGCCTATTGATCAGCTTGAACTGATTAGCTCGGCATATCTCAATTTTGTACAAGGTAAAAAGAACTTCACCCATATAAAATGGTACCCACGACATGTCAGGAAAAATCACCTAGAATAAATGATGCGGAAGGAAGGAGAAGTTCAAGTTAATTAAACATCTTTGATTGAGTTGGAAATTCCCTGATTTCATATATATTTTTCCTCTCATTTGTATGTTTTAGTATACGAGTTGTTTAAGAAAAAATAACAACAACATGGAATATTATTTCTTTGATAGCCTTAATGGTGGATTAATACGAAACTATCATACTGAATGCATGTCTAACTATTTTAAGCATGTCCTCCATGCATCTCTTTTGCTCCTTTTTAATCTAATTTTCTTTAGCAGTGATCCATCACTGTGATTCCATAGTTAGGGTTCTTCATATGCCTTAAGGTCTAACATGCATAGTGAAATTGTTAAATTAGTTAATTCAATGATAAATAACTCAGAGCACTAGATATAGCTTGGTAACTTGATTGGTGTTTCTTATTATAGCGCAACTGGTCCTCAGAATATACCTCAGTTAAGGCCAAAGTTGAAGTTCTGCAAAGAAACCAAAGGTACGTATTTATACATTATGTCTGTATATTCATATGTAATATGAAACACTATACTTACCACGTGGAAGCCGAATCATCTGCATATCATCTAAAATGTCTAAGTTCAGTAGAGATGCATGTATCTCTTTGTATACAAATATCATTTGTAGCTCCTTTGAATGGAATAAACACAAGAATTTTGTAACTAGAGTGCAATTTAAGTTTGAAACTTGATAAAAATAAAAAACGGAGAACTCTGACACGCAAATAACTAAGGATTTACTTTTTCTTATGGGGAGGTGGGGGGTGAGGGTTAACAGATTACACAAACTTGTACGAAAGTACTGTAAAGGGGTCATCAATATATTAACGTGAGAATCCAACAGGCATATGATGGGAGAAGATTTGCAATCCTTCAGTGTGAAAGAGCTACAAAATTTGGAGCACCAACTTGATACTTCCCCGAAGAACATTAAATCAAGAAAGGTATATACAAATAAACATTACTTGGTAACTAATTTGTATCTCTCTATTGAGTTATTTATACGATTTTTTTTAATATTTATTTTATACAGAACCAGCTGTTGAATGAATCCATTTCTGACCTTCAGAGAAAGGTTTATCCTCTCCATTCCCCTCACATACAGAAAAACATGCTTTATATACGTTTGACTAATCATAGGTGACAAATTTCTCATTCATATACATTGTTGTCGTTATAAATGACAGGAAAAAGCTTTAAAAGAGCAGAATACCGTTCTAGGGGAGAATGTAATTTACTATCTCTAATAAAATAAAGGGGTAGCATTAGTTGGATTCAAATAGAGGGTGGATGCTTGGTCTAGGGTGTTCGAATCCACCTTAAAAGTAATTTTATGTCAACTTTAATATCTTTAATTTTCTATCTAGTAACGTTCTTGATCATGAAGTTATTCCTTGTTTTATATAGATCAAGGAGAAAGAACAAGAACTGGGGACATTGGGTCAGCAGCAGTGCAACCAAGCTCAAGTTCAAAATACATGCCCCAAAGCTCAGAACTCACCGACTATCCTTTTCTCACAGGAACTTCCTTATGAGCCTCCTGCAAGAGCCATAGTTATTCTGCGGTGGATTATTGGTATCAAACAATAGAAGGATATTCACTTCCATGGCGGACGCTTGGTCTCAACTCTCAATCAATTGAAAAATATTGTGCTTACTAGGTGTAGCCCTTGCGAATTTCATTCATAGCAGGTGCAAAAAAGATAATGCATCTACACAGACAATGCAAAAAGTGTACTTCACCATAACGGCGAAAATATTCACCAGTGTAAGAGCAACTCCAATGGGGTGCAAACAAGCCATTTTACACCCACAGTAGGACGGAAAAACAAGTAAAATGGATGTAGAAACCCTCAAACAAAAGCATTTGTCCATCGCCTCCTAAGATGAACTGAGCTTCTCAACTTAGGACGACCATCCCAAGTTGAGATGAGCCCTTCAATTGAAAATATTAAGTTTTATTGTATTAAGTACTTGTATCAGTGAGATTCCGTTGAAGAGTTGTAGGGTCTCCAACTTCTATGGATCTCCTGCTAGTCTTAGATAGGTTACAAAGTTTTGCTATACCCCCCGAAAATATATTAAGCAACGAGTGGGCATCGAGAGGGATTGCACGGACCCAATACATCGTAGGGAATGGCAGAAGTGTGCCCCATCATAGAAGAGTAGCCTGAATTGCACTTCGGGGAAATCTAACGGAGTATGAATGACTCTGAACATCGGGATAGGGAGGGGGCAGGAATGGGTCCCACCCTCCTCTCACACAGGGCACACACCGCTCGGTGTATAAATCATTTTTGGTGGATAAATAATTCTCTTTACATACTAGGCTTCCATTCTCCTAGGGCATGGACTATCGAAAATCGAAAAAGAAAAAAGAGAGATAAAAGCAAATGTCTTTTCTGAAGATCAGGGGGCAGAGTGACTACGAATTGGATATCTACTTAGTACTACTATGATTGGAAGGGTCTTGTCGTGTCATCTAAAGAGAAGAAACCCTAGCATAGATAAGGGGTGAGGAGTCAAACAAACATCAATCTTATTAGGAATACAGGGTTCAGTGATAGACACATTTTTGTGTCTAATTTGTCTCGATTCTATAATTGATAGTGCTCATTTTTGTACTTATTATGGTGTTTTATGTGTGTAGGTATTTTTGGCCAATAATCATTTTTGGAAAAATCGGCTCGAAAAGTTGGTAAAAGCGCCCGCAGGACACATGCTATTCATACTCTCACTATGGATAAGGGGTACCCAAATTATTAAGGGGCACCCTCAGGACACCCTCAAGGCAGCTTCTATTCGCACCCCTGCTCTGGATAGGGGGAGCCTCTTCTTCACAATTCAAATGAAGCTTTTTGGCGGGAAGCTGTTGCAGCAACTAAGCAGATCTGGGGATCGAATTTTGAGCGATTTATAAGGAGATTTAATGGCTTATTTTCGTTGGAATGGACCTGTGATAGCATAACATGGTCGCTATGATTGATTGTACCCAACCAATTGGGCTAGATAAGCCGGGAGAAGCAAACAGAGGAGGTGAAGTTTATCGGAGCTGTTATCGTCTTTTGGGTGAGATTATGTCGGAGTTTGACGTGGAGATGGATTGGGATTATCTTGATTTATCGAAACAGGGTTGGTAATCCCTTTAGATTCGGAAATAGAGGAGGAAATCATCGAGTTGGCTAAAACAGGGAGTTCCGTGTATTCTCGGATATTTTGGTTTATGTATGGAAGTACCAGAGGATTTTACGTTATGAATTGAGTCCTTATTCAGTCTACAGGGAGTACTTGAGAGTTTGGAGAACCAAGTTGACGCGTAGATAAGCTTGGAAGGGAAAGAAATCCCGAGACTTGAGGTGGAGAAAAAGATAAGAATAACCGAGGATTTCTTGAGATTACCTGTGGGCTATAAAAGGAGTTCGGATAGGTCATAAAAGGATTACGCATACTTTGGGGAAGTTTAGAAACAGAACAGAGCTAAGAAAAATTCACAGAGAAGAATAGCCGAGTTGCAGTCGAGAGGAAGAAGAAGAGCAGAGAACCGTCACCTTTTCTTTCAAACTGTAACAATTTTCCAACAACTATTACTGTTAGTATTTCTTTGTAACACTGCTTTCTGTAACAGTGCGTTTTGTAACAATTACAACTGTTACAAACACGCTGCTTCATACCTTCTCTTCTATTTAATCAATTTTTGAGCAACAAACATGTATCTTGAGCAAGTGATTAACATGAGGAGCTAAACCCCATTGCTGAGGCGATAGAGGAAGCTATTTTTCCAATAAGAAGTGGTATATTCTATTTCATCTATTTATTGCAATTATGATTATAATTATTTTCCTTGAGCTATAATTGAATATGATTTTTACTTGAGTGATTGTGATCTATTTTGATGAAGTATGCTTAGTTTATATACTTTTGATTCTTCATACTTGATATTTACAATTATTGCTTTTGAAAATCTACTTGTTGCAATGTTTTAGAATCAAATTGAATGAGAAAATTTCATAAATATAAAGATTGGATTAAATCACTTTGAACTTGAAAAAATAGTGGAATCTTAGCCTCAGTTGTCTTTTAATACTGATATCAACTTTGTCAGTCTTTGCTTTATTTATTAGTGAGTTTTCTATTTTAGTTTTAGAATTTAAGTCTATATTTTATCCTTCGCAAGTCTGAGAATCAAACCACTTTTACCACTATCTATAAACCACATCATTCAGTCAAGTCCAGTCGTACTGACTTGACTTGCCCAAGTCTGTCTTAAATGTATCTCCCCTGTATCTGTAAGATGTACTGAATTTACCATGTCATGATGGGTTTCTCACACCACATTGGTTGTTCTGGTTGTACATGATGGATCAACGTAATCAAAGGCAAAATTTACGTTAAGGAGTCCCAGAATTTATGGAAATTTCAATCTATGTATCGGAAAGGCATTGTCTTATTTTACAATTTATTGTATGAGCAAATATTATTAGTATGCGTATAAAATTGTAAATCCATATCGTTGATTGTGTACATCATGGCTTATTTAATTCTCTATATAAAAATAGAGTTTTTTCGATGTGGTTAACCGGAGTTTCTGGTTGATTCTGGCCCCACCATTTAAACTTTCGGCCAATAGAACTGAAGCACAATATTTTTGGCCCATAATATATATTTTCAACCAATCATATTTAAGAAAATTATTACCTAATTAAATCTAATAAAATCTCCTAAAATTACAAAAGAAAAGTAGTCTAATTATCCTAATTAAATATTAAATTAAAATACACAAATAAATAGAATCACGATAATCACGATTAATAAAAGATATTAAACCATTCATCACAAATTGATCACAAAACTAAAATAATCATAAAAATTAAAAAGAAAATCCAATGTCCAATGTCCAATTACACATCTCATAATTATAAATGTATCTTAATTACAATTCCAAACTATTAATAATTAAACTAATGCTAATTACAATCTACCATTATAATTTCAAATTTACTATTGCGATTCGAATAAAATTACAAAAATCTTGGTCAAAAAGAGACTTGGCGTGATTAAAATTTTAAATAAATATACATGATGTTTTGGATGTTTACCTTGGATCGAATCGTGCTTCCTCTTTCACAAAAAATAAATAAATGATAATCCTGTACAATAGTCAAAATACAAAATGGTTAGTAGAAAATCGTGGATGTTTACAAGAATAAAAAAGAAAATGATGATTTTCAGTATTTTTTTTCTTAATATCGTTCATTCCATAAGAAAAAATAAATAATCAAAATTCTATTCTAAACGTGTAATGATGCTTGGTGTAATTTTTTAGAATGAAAATATTGCAAGAAGTAAATATGGAGATATCCAAAAATATGGTGGCTATCTAGAATTTTATATAAATTGCAAGAATTTTAAGATTTGCTTGATTTATTTCAAAGTTGGATGAATTTTAAGATATTGCTTGATATTATTTCCAAAATGAAGTTTTTTTTGTGCGGTAACTTAATGTTGATGACTCTCTATTTAAAGCTCTCAAGAGAAGGCCAGGTTTGCTTCAACGACGTTGGTTCTTCGCAAGGCTTTTTTCTTTCTTTTTTCCTATTCGGTTTCTTGCGCTTTAGTGTTTTGTTGGCTGATATTTTTTGTTTTATTGTTTGTTTTGCATGTTTCTCGAAAGTATGATAGTTGTTGCTGATGACTGCGACAACGGGAGGCGGTTTTGGAGCTTCATGGCGAAAGAGACTCATTCAAGGTATAATGAGATCATATTTTTTCATGTTTTGAGATTTTTCTTTGCTTTTATTTATTGCAGTTGTTGGTGATACCGATGAAATTGATTTTTTTTTTTAAATTCTAGGGTTTATACTATTTTGTTTGAACTGAATTATCCTGCTTCACTTTTGCTGTTTATAGCAAATAAGAGGATCTGAAGATAGGGAACAACTCAGGTGATTTTCTCTCTCTTTTCAGTTTACCTTGAACTTTATGTTTTAGGTCTTCAGAACTTCGTGTTCTTCTATGTAGAGTACTGTGTGTATAGATAAAGACAAAATTAAATTGCAGAATGGGATATGTCAAGGGATGCTAATGTAGCTGGGTAAGTGCTGAATTCGTACAATAAAACTTCATACAAACTGCATATGAATGCTGGACTTCTATTAAATTAAAAAATTAATCTCTTCGGGGTTTTGTTCATTTTTTTATATGATCTTTATGAAGCGAAATAACAAGATCCCCTTTGTTATATTTCTTATTTAGTCGATTTTATATTCCAGGTAATCTCATCGTAGATAATACAAAATTGTCTCTTATTTGATGGAAGAGATGCTAGGGACAAATTGCGGCAATGGCCACTGGTGAACCAGTTCTTACGGGAACATAATAACTTAACCGTGGATATCTTTCATTTTATAGTTTTGCGAGAAAAACCTGGAAAATAATGCTTAACAATGAACTAAAAAATAGGTGGCTGATTTGAGAAAGTGTTTTCTATATTAGATTTCATTTTTGGATCGAATATATATAAAGATTGCAGTGGCTCGAATATAAAGATTGCAACACAGTAATGTAGTTGCTTTACTGATTTCTTCTTTGTGGGTGCAGTGGTAAATGGGATGAAATTAAGAAATCAATTGTATAACTGATTGTGCACTGTAAGTTCATCTCTGCTCTTTTTCACTCTAGAGTTTATAATTGTTTTTTAGGTTTTTATCTCATGTCAACTTATTTTCCTCTAAGTCTTCTGCAATCATCATGTGGAGACTTTGCAATCTATGTATATTTGGGTTCATTTCTTTTTGCACACAAGAAATAATGCTTGCAAAAAGAAACTAAAGTGCCGGAGCAAGGTATAACAATATATCAACAATAATATCCACTTATTTTTGGGTTTTTGAAATTTAGTTGATCTCTTTGCCCAAAATATGTAATGATGCTTATATGGGTTAAACATCTGCATAGATATTGTTTGAGTTTCCGCAGACCTTTAGGCCATGGTTTTTGTGTAATGATGCTTACATGGGTTAAACATCTGCATAAATAAACCCCGCAGATTCTTTTGGGATTATCAGAATGGACCTTAAGCTATTAATACGTCAAAATAAATATTCTTTTTGGTGTTATTTAATTTTCTGATAAATACGGCTGATTAATTACGGACACTGTGTAGGTTACTTGCTGCCATAATTCAAGCATTAACAATGTTCGAGAAAATGTACCCTGTACAAAGTGATGATATACAATAATGTACGGAGAAATCGGTTCACTTCATTTCAAAATATTCGAGCACCCCATGGTTCATGGTAAAATTTGTCTCGTGCAACTGCATATCTTTGGTACCTTTAATAAGAAACAAGTAATAATTGCAAACTAAGCTTCCTACCAGAAAATATTTGTGGTGTGGACATCTTTTTTACCGGTTTTTGTTTCTGTTAGAAGCAAGGAGCTACATACACGTAAAAATGATCAGAAATAGAATGTTTTGAATTTTCATAAGAAATTGCAGTAGGCTTGATTTATAACCAATAAAATTCAGTGGGTTATGTAGTTCCAAGATAAGCTTGGGAATGTGTTTGAGGAAAATACGCAGCTTGCTATTTTTAAAAGAGAATCGCCTAAACAAGTGCGTCATTTTTTAAAAGAGAATGCGTATGGTTATATGTTTTGTTGCTTTGGCAGGTCATCTATGGGAGCATGAAAGCTAGCAGGCTCTGAGGATATAGACTCGCTTGCATTGTTTTCACTTTTGAGTAGATTTTTCTTCATTGTTCATGATATGCGTTATGGTGATATTATATACACCAGCAGCTGATCGATTGAATCTTAATGTTCCATTTATAGCCTTCAAGACAACCTGGTGGTACTATCACAGTTTCACAATTAAGGTATCTCAAAGGGCTGCACAAATCCTTAATTGAGCCATAAACCACCAGTAATTTCATTGATCCTCAGTTAATATTCGAAGTTAGTTGTTTACTTTATATTCTTTTAATTACTCCGTACTACCATAAGTTTAGTTTTGGAACTAAGTCAAATTGATTTGATTTTATTACACAACTATTTGTATCAAATGGACGAGTAAAAAATAGTTTGGGTGAAATGGCCAAAAAAGAAAATAATAAGGATGAACTTAAATTTAAAAAATAGCAAGGATGAAACTGGATACATTTTGTGTAAATTAAAAATAAGAAAAAATATTTGAAAATGGGCACGATGAAACTGGTTACATCCTGCCTATTTTTACATTTTTTTCCATTTAAACAGTATCAAAATCTACTGTCCATTTCATCCAGGAATTGTTGATATTGGTCTTTTTAACCAATTTTGTGGAAAAAAAACTATAGCTCAACGAAGTTTGTTTTGCAAAGGTGTTGAAGTTGTGTGACTGATTAGCAATGATGGTTCACGAAAATACAAATTTTTGTTGCCCTTCCGTCAACTTCTATTCCTCAGTTTCACATTCCTTTCCCGAGATAATCAATATCTAAAGGAATGATTCTACGTTGACGCGTAGAATCCCAGATTACAAGTGATATAGCCCTGGGGCTGACCGGGAGAATTATAGGGGTGGTTTCCTGGCCCATAATGTTTGTGTCTCCTGACCAGGATTATTGTATCCAAAAACATCTACCACAATTGCTCAAACAATAAGAAAAATGATAAAATCATGTCTAATAAACATGTGTGGAGATCGAAGCAGCTCAAACAAGAAGAAAATGATAACATGAGATCCAATAAACAAATACGGAGTTCGAAGGGCAACTGGTTACCAAAATTAGTCATCAATAGTGTGAGAATAACAAAAATAAACAAGTGGACATGCACTTCTTATGTAACTTAATCAGAAACAATAACTAACCAATAAACTACTCCCGTAAAATGGTATCCCATCAACTCCAATAAGAGGAAGTCAGCGATTCAATCCTCGCTGCTGTAAAAAGGTTTGTGTTCGATTAATTGTATAATGGGTTGAGCGGTGTTGGGTCGGACAGTAGGGCCATTCCAACTGGCTGGGTTTCTGTAGGAGCCTAGGTCTGGCTTTCGCGTATAACAAGAAAAAAAACCAATAAAACAATATTTTGTTCCACAAAAAAGAAAATGATTACTATTATGTTTTTTTTTACAGATACACCGAGTTATCTTAAAATAATTGTATGAAATTCATAAAAAAGAACGAAAAAAAATCTCAAGCGCTAAAATATAATACTCATGACAGACTTTCTGGTTTTAATTCTCAATGAGAAATTTATGCATGTCTATGGAAATCTAAGATTGCACTTCTCCGATTGAAAACGCATCAATTTGGTTATCGAGAGGTAAATGAAATTATTACATACATTAAGTTTTACTGAACCACAAGATATTCCAATGAATTGTGCAAATAATCTCTTAGATTTCCCACTTTGTATTTGATTTTTTTTCTCCATCGTTTAAATTCCTATTATTTAATTTTAATGATCTCCATGTAAATATATTTTTATGTTTGTCCAGAGAAAAAGAAAACTAAGAGAAAATCATAGCTTAATAAAATTAATACTTGGCATAAGCTTAATAAAGTACCAAAAGAGTTACATGATATATATGAGATGGATAAATTTGTATAGAATCAAGCAATTAAACTACATCAAAAAAAAAGAAAAAATTAAACGAGATATATTAAGATTATGATGTACCATGATCTCTCGATAACCCTCCACAAAAAAGTGAAGCATATAATGATGATGGACTAAAAAAGGAAAAATTATATAAGAAAAAAAAAACATAAGCCCCATAAGTCAAAGAATATTAGATTTGCAAAATGACTAAAGAGGCATAGCTTTAGCAAATATATGAACTGGAAGTAAATACTATAAGATCGGAAGCTATTGAAATCCCAAATGCTTCAAAAAAAAATAATGTTGCAATCCCCTGACTTTTTAATTTTTTTTATCTTCCATAGATTTTCATTAGTTTACTGAACGTTTCATTAGTTCTTATTAGTTTTTTAGTAGCTTATTGATTTTATATTAGGGGTATCGCATAATATTTTTTGAGAAACTATCCTGTGCATTGCACAGGTGAAAAACTAGTAAAAATAATGGAAGTTAGCATAGCACGGGCACAAATATTGTCGTCTTAGAAAGTCGTTAACAATTTTCAAATTCACTCAAAAAATCCATAGAAAAACTATCTTCTTCTCGAAATAGAGTGATGGAATCCGAAAATCGGTGAGAATGGAGATTTGCACTTGAAACACTGATGTGAAAAAAAGAACACCCATTTCCCTCGAAATACACATAATATTAAAGTAGACCACCACCCTTGCATCAGTTAGGTAGACAGAATAAGCTGCTTTTCCAGACACAATGATCAGCTGTGATGTTTCCGTCCTTGTAGTGATGCTCAAGCATTAGCGGACGAAAACAATAAAACAAATCTTCTAATCTATTCTCCCTTCCTATCGAAAAAAAATAACAATAAAACAAAGCTTTAAGATCTTCGGCACTACGTAACCAGTAACACACGTAAATCTTGCGGACATTCACAACAAAGCCACTAAATCTAAAATGTACCTTCGACGTAGATATCCTTAGCTATATTTAGCTCATCAAGTTGATCCACCAAGTTCTTGAGAGTGCGGCTGGTTTTCCAAACCATAACCTGACCATTTACCAAGGCATCATCTTTCTTTTTGATCAAATCATTCAACTGCGACACTTTCTGATTGTGTGGCTTTCTTTATCGGCTTCAATATCCTCAATAGGTTTTAAAGCACAACCACTATTCCTCAGGTTTTTCCCTACAAGACATTCAGAATAGTAATCATCCTCCTTAGCGACCCACGCATACAGACCTTCCATTACCAAACCACCAAGGTTATCCAAAGCATAATGTTTTTCCCCAAATTGGTTGCAATTATACTCACTTTCCAAAGACATTGCATGAGTAAAACCCAACCAATCTTCCGTAAAATCCACAATCGCCTGACCAGTAGGGCTATTCTCAGGACCCCATATAGTACGTACCTTCACAGGATTAAACCCAGCCAACTGCTCCTTAATCGCCTTGTTACTGATATCTATGACCTTACTCACAACAACAACTTTCCATGGGTATACAAATTTTTTCTTACACACCACAGTAGATGATGAACCAACATCCCTGGAAAACTCCTTAGCAGATTTGTTCTCCAAATAGCGAGCTAGAGCCCTATGATTGGATTTACCTCGAAATTTAAGGGAAGATCTCATCTTACCAGAATCCTTAGCATGTTGAACTAAATGATCATATGCATAGGTTTTTGTTTTTCTACCTATACAATTAAGACATTTATACATAGAATTACTTTCTGCTACAATAACTAAACCATTTTGTAGTTTTTGATATGCTTTTTCTTCATAACGTGGCATTTCACTCTCACTTTCGCTCTCACATGTGTTTTCTTCTGATGAATAATTCTCATCTATTTTTCTTTTTGGAGTAGGAGAAGAAGAATCCATTCTTCAACAACTCTCTGATTTTTGTACTAACTATATCTCCTAATGTCTCTGATATGTTTTAATGGTTTCTATGAACTCACAATGCTTCTAAGATTCCAGATGAATGCTTAATATAATTTGAAAACCTAGGGTACTTGATTTAGAGATACATACCCTCTGTCTAATACCCATACCCACTATTGTCTTCCGGCGGGGCCCACTGGGACCCACCATACCAAAACTATGAGAGCTTTTTCCCCATTTTCCTTTCGTTTTCGTGGTTCAACAGCTCGGTCTGTTTAGAACTATTGTTACCTCTATATTGGCTGTCAGTCTCTTGTCAAATTTCAGTCGTTTACGTGCGAAGCTGCTACACTTCCCCCACTCCCTTCCCCCACCCCTTTTCCCCATTAGGTGGACCCTTGATCCCTTAGATTGGAGCTAGCAGGGGGTCCCTTATGTGTGGCATCACACCACTATCTACATGCCACCTAGTGGGGGAAATGGGTCGGGGAAGGGAATGGGGGTAGTGTAGCATTTTCGGTTTACGTGTGGTACACAGGGTATGTCTGTCTCTTGTCTTTTCACTGGCACACGTATAATCTTAGTAAATCTTAATACACCCCTACGGGGACGGAAAAACAGACGTCTTATATTCCCCAGGACAATTTCAGTGGACCCACATTTCGAAACAAGGGAAATGATTAATTTACCAGAAGAAAATCCAATAAGTATCTTGCTTGGGTTTCGTCTCGTCTAGTCTAATCAGTTAGAGAGTAGTACAGTTGAGCGTAGATAACCTAAACTCTAGACTCTAGAGTTCTAGAATCAGTAAGTTTGTAACCAGGAGGAGGAGAAGCAGAAATCAGATATTAGCTGTCTAGGATAGGTAGTGGGCTGGGTTTGGAAACGGGTCAATAAATTCTAGCGATTCAACTTTAGATGAAATTTTCACTAATCTGTTTGCAGATTTAAATAATGTCATTTATGCGCACGCGTAAGCCCACACATGTGGGGAATTAGTCATTTAACGGTTAATTTCTGTATCCGGGAAATATCTTTTTTATTTTTTGTAGAAGTAAGGGAAATATCCAGTTTATATAAAATAAAAAAAATAGATAAGTGAAAACGGGACATATTCACCATTTTCTCTGGAACAAGCATGTGAGAATAATAATTCTTCACGGCGTTGAAGGTGCAAAAACCAAGTTAAAGTTACTCTTAAAAATCCAAAAATTATGTTTTGCACTTGAACACTGATGTGAAAAACCAACTTCCATTCATCACAAGTGAAAAATGAAATATTCCCTGAATACTTGAGACAAAAATAATTCTTCTCTCGATTTTAAATAGAGGCGCAAGACACAAGTTATAATTATAAACTCCCTCACTTTAGATAATGTTTTTGGAATTTTCATGTATATTAAGAAATGGAGAGTGATATGAAGATTGTCCATCTATACCCTTAAGAAAAGTCTTCAAACATTACAGTTAAACCTCTATAATTTAATATCCTCGGGACTACTAAATTTTATTAATTTAAAGAGATATTAAAGTACTATTGACTACAGAAAATTAGATATTCATCAATTGGAAACTGGTGGTCAATAACCGTAATTAAACCATCTAAATTGTTGGTCGGTCATTAACCGTAATTAAGGATGAAATACAATTAGATTTGAATTTCAAAGAAAAACAAGCAACTATTGATTCATATTTTCCTAAAATTTGATATGTATAAAAAACTTTCAATTTTTTTATTAGTGATTATATTAATTTATATAATACATGGGACCTATAAATAGTTAAGGGAGATTTTTGAAACGTATTAAATTATTATTTTAGCACTATAGGTCCAAGAAGGGACCAAGAAATTTTATTATTTTAACGAGATTATTATTTTAACGAGTATTAATTTACAGAGGTTCTACTGTCATTGCTATTAGTGCATTAAAAAAAAACTTATAGTTCCTAGAAAAAAGTTAGGGTGTTATATTTTGTGGAACAAAAACATCATCTTTAATGGAACGCGGGGGAATATTCCCTTTTTCACTTATGAGTTTAGCACTTGGGCACTAATGTGAATAAGACAGCTTCCACCCATCACAAGTAAAAAGGGAACTATTCCCTCACATAATATAGTTAGTATAAGACAACGCATTTAATGCACGTAAAAACCACAATGTTTCACTCCAAATAATGTGAGAAAATAAGTGAAAACGGGACATTCACCATTTTTCCTGGGAACAAGCATGTGAGAATAATAATTCTTCACGGCAATAAAAGTGCAAGAATCAAGTTACTATAAAAAATTAAAAGGAAAATTATGTTTTGCACTTGAATACTGATGTGAAAAAACGAACTTCCACTCATCACAAGTGAAAAATGAATTATTCCCTCAAATAATAGTGCAGATAATGCAGGTAAATAAACAATATTTCTCGCCGAATACATGAGACACAAATAATTCTTCGCTCGATTCTAAATAGAAGCGCAAGACACAAGTTATAGTTATATACTCCCTCCACTTTATATGATGTTTATAGAGTTTTCATGTATATTAAGAAATGGAGAGAGATATGAAGATTTTCCATCTATACCCTTAAGAAAAGTCTTCAAACATTAATTGCCTCCTCCATCGTGACCTGATTAGATTTAGAAATTAAGCAATCTAGGATATTGCTTGTGTTTCACTTTCGCTAGTTAGTTAATTCTTATTGATGGTGTTTTAATATAACCATTGAAGCCTTAGGCACAAAAGGTTTCAAAGATATTATGTGGTGTTTACATAATCGAACATAAGTATCTCCCTATCTCCTTCGTCGCACTTAAAATTTAAAATATGGTGCACAATCAATTCATCAAGTGAAGTGTAGTGCAAACTACAATTTTCACTTTAAACAAATGATATTCAGACCTCTTTGGAAATTCAAAATTATCTTTTTTTTTGGTGAACAATCAGACCACGTTTCATTCAATCCAAAAAGATGATTAAATGATTGTTTACAAGAAAAAGAACATCAAAATACAAGAAGATTAGAACCCAAAATACAAATAAAGATACCAATTACATGTAATTTGCGAAGAGAAAGAGTAAAATACCGCAAAGATACCCAATTTTTGTATGAAAAGTAGAGAGAAAAGATGGTATAATCCGGAATTAATTCCGACCATTTTGATTGTTTGTCTTCTATAACAAGAGATACTCCAAAAAGAAAGGAGTGCTTAGCCCATAGTCTTGTATATATGAACGAAAAACCCGGATGCCCTAAATCCCTTTTGTTGAAGATGAACTCAAAGCGATGCCGTGTGGAATCGTCGATGTTCTCGGATCTAGAATAACATGTCATGAACCAACCAACAAAGATTGAACAAATCACCATCAAAGTGAAGAAATAATCTCTCTCAAAGTGAAAAAAGAATCGCCCAAAAAACAAAGATAAAATCACCAAAATGGTGCAGAAATGTGTCAAAAGACACCACAAATTAAAAAACAACATCTTATTCAATCAGAAAATATACTAAAACAAAAGAAAAACAATACAAAGACTCAAAACAGATGAAGAGACTCTGAATTCGATGATTTATAAAGGCTGATACCAGAATTATTGGGGGATGATACTATTTAGCCGACCCAACATTCAGGATCACTTAACATTTTGAGATGGTATCAACCCTTAGTAATACCAGTATCAGCCCTTAGAAATCGTGCTAAATTCTTCAATTGAAAGTTTCAAAGTAGAATCTCAAAATGTCTCTCTCAAAAAAGTTCCATCCTAACCAGTTGTGTGTAAAAAGGGTTTAGCACCTAAAAGTCAAAACACTTATGCCTCTTCCTATGCATATGTCAAAACATGATATTTGGCATATATGCACCCACTATGGGTATTTCAAACTGCCAAACTCATATGCCTATATGCCAGTCCTGACATATAGGCATACGAGAAAGAGTTTCTATCGAGCGATAGAGATTCCATCGCGCGATGGTCTTTCCATCGAGCGATGGTCAGACCATCTCCAGCGATGGTCAGACCATCTCCAAGTAATTTTATATATATAAATATTCTCCTTCTCTCCTACTTTTTCATTATTCTAATATATTTTTATATTTAAAGGGTCCCAGTAAATATATTATATCACTAAAACTTTTATAAATACTCCACCACATAAATACAAATATATTTTTTATTCATTAGGGCCCCACCTAACACAATTAAATATATGTTTTTAATCAAGTTTGACATGTCTTCCATAGTAGGGAAACTCATTTGCCATGCCACATGGCATTGCCAAACAACATTTTTTTGCCATACCCATAGGAATAGGTCTAAATGGAAAATAAAAATATCCAGTACCAATTAACAAACAATAGGTTACATCGTTGACTTTGGATAATAACTACCAGCGATAAGTGCAAAACAATTACCTCACATCCAACTAGATACACGTTTAACTTTTCCGGATTTTTCATCTTCAAATGTTGTGCTGAAATATGAAAAATAAAATAAAATAAAATAAAATAAAAGAATCACCTTAATGGAGGTGGGACAAATTTGTAAGATGCTTCACACACATCTCAAGGAGGCCACAAATATCTCAAGTGGTAATTGAATTATTGTCCCTCCTTTTGGTGGCCTTCATAAATATCCCTAGAAAACTTTACAAATATCCATGGTGACATAATAGAAATTTTTATTAAAATTCTTTTTCACCAAAATTCCTTATTTAGCTTTCTGTTTTTATTTCACCTTCTTCCCAACACCATTTCCATCTCTCTCACAACAACAACAGTCGACCTCCAACACCATCTCCATCTCTCCCACAACAACATCAGTCGAACCACCTCCATTTGTATAGCCACTACCACAAACAGGAACGCCACCGCTACCACCAAACCACAATTCAAAGAACAGATTTGAGGTAGAACATATTTCAGATCTGAGATTGAAAATCAAACCAAACCCACCACCACCATCTTCATCGTCACTAGCTCTGCAACCACGACAACCTTCGCCGTCCTTAACTGGTTCGCGATTTGATCCACAAATATCAACATCAGATGAAACTTTCTTCTTCTGTTAAAAATTAATTTTCAAAATCAAGTTTAAATATGTCGAGATCTGATTTTAGCGTCATCAAAAACGATTGAACAAATAAGTATATATCATTATCCTTGTAAATCAATTCAACCAAAAATATCATTTGATCGATTTCAGATCTGAAATTTCTAGAAACGAATTTGTATTTTTTCAATTGATCGATTGTGGTGGTTCTTGTTGGAATGATAAAATTGGAGATAGAGATAGTGGTGGTTGTGATTGTTTTCGTTGGTGGTGGTGGTGGCGGCGGCGATGAAGATTAAGTGTGATTTTGTTGCCTTTGGGACGGTGGTGGTGCTTGTCTAGGTTTGGAAACTTTTCAGAGAGACACAACGGTGGTGAAGCTATAGGTGATGATCATTTTGTTATTGTTTTTTATGTTTTTATGGGATCTATGGTTTTTGATCCAATTTTTTATGGATCAACTATGGTTGTTGATCCCATTTATGGGATGAACTTATGTTGTTGACCCAATTTACTGTTATTGATAAAATTGGAGATATAGACAGTGGTGGTTCTGATTGTTTTTGGTGGTGGTAGTGGTGGTGGCGGTGGCGGTGAAGATTAAGTATGATTTTGTTGCCTATGGGACGGTGGTGGTGCTTGTCTAGGATTGTGAACTTTTTAGAAAGACACAACGGTGGTGAAGCTACAGGTGATGATCATTTTGTTATTGGTTTTATGTTTTTAAGGGATCAATTGTTGCTGTTGACCCAATTTTTTATGGATCAACTACGGTTGTTGATCCCATTTATGGGATAAACTCCTGTTGTTGATCCAATTTTTTTATGGGATCAACTATTGTTGTTGATCCAATCAACTTCTATTGTTGACAACATTTTATTGGATTAGTATAATCATGCTTGTAGTTTAAATCATGTAAATTTCTTCCAATGTTGAACTTGTGGTGCAATGGTAGCATGACTGACTCCATGTCTGATGATGCTTGTTCGACTCACGCCAAGTTCACTCAATTTACATGGATCAACTTTCATTGTTGATCCAATTTTAGTGGATCAAATACCATTATTGATCCACTAAATTGTATCAACTTATATTGTTGATCCTTTTTTTTTTGGATAAACTATCGTTGTTGATCCACTAAACTGGATCAACTTCTGTTGTTGGTTCTTTTTTTTTTATTTGGATCAACTACTGTTGTTGATACAGAAATATCTGAACCAGTGGCGGCGGCGGCGGTGACGGTGGTGGCGGCGGCAGTGGTGACGGTTGTGGTGGTGGCGATGAAGAACTAGTGGTGGTGGAGGACTGGTGGTGTAATGGTGGTGGTGAAGGAGTGGTGGTGGAATATTAGTGGTGGTGGCGGTTGGTAGGTGGTGGTGGTGGGATGGTAGTTGAATGTTGGTAGTGGTGGTGCTAGTGGTGGTGGTGAAGTGGTAGAGGAAGAAATTTGTTGCATTTTGAAATAAACAAAAATATTATATGAGTGAGGGTATTAAGGGAATGTAATTTTAAATGGATAAGGTTATTAAAAAGTAGGGACATATTTATTGTTGTATAAGGATATATTTGTAGGGTGTTAAACCTAGGGACATATAATTAATATACTCATATCTCAAGGGCCCCCGCATCTTCTTTTAATAAGTATGTGTAGTACTGTATTTGACTTTCTTGGAACATTAAACATCAAATACAAATGTAAAATTATAATGTAAATTTGTATAGCATTAATCTTTCTGCCCTTTCTTTTTGTAGCCTTGAGATGATGAACGTGGATCTCCGACTCTATAATTTCCAACTTCCCATCATCCTTTGTAGCATTTTAAGGCACCGATTGAGGAGGCTTACATAATCATCCCTTATCAATCTGGATAAATTCTCTCTCTAAGAGGCCGTCAAATCCTAGACCCAGAACCATTTTCGTATTACCACCATCTACTGAGGTTGACATCTTACGGGACACACTCACCCGGAAGCTGCTCCTACCCCTAGGAAGCTCAAATCGAGAAAAGAGAGGGAGAAAAGTAAATGTCTTTTCGGATGATCATAGAGGACAAGATACAACCTAGAAATCTAGTAATAAGTACTATCCAGGTTCCCTGGAAGGGTCTTGTCATGTCATCTAGAGAAAAGAGACCCAATATAAACCGGGGGAAGCAGACATCAGTCTATGGCGACAGTGCTACAGAGACACCGGATTTATACACCACTATGTGGCGCCTATATCAACCGCAATAGTTCTTTGTGGACCGTCATACTGAACTACATGAAAACTACTTAGACACACAAACTGTGGACCCCGCCCCCAGGAAAAATGCAGGGGTCCCACTTTTAAGTATAGTTGTGAGTATGTTGTTTTCATGTAGTTTATTTACACGGTCTGTAAAGAATTTTTGTATCAACCGTTGCTTTCCTCCCACTCTACCCCACCAGGAAAAACAAGGGTCCCCTTGTTTACTACGTTCCAAAAAACAAGCGTCTTTGTAACAACTTCGATCATTTATGACATTCCAAAAAAAATATGTTTAAGCTTAAAAAAAAATGTTTGATTGATACCTACCTTCAGCCAGGGGAAGCCTGTGTGTGAAACTGTGCATACATGATCCGCCCCTGTTTGTTCCGAAGATTCTTAACCTTTATGAACAAGACCTGCCCATCGTATCCAAACCCGCCCGTTGTGGGTGCGGGATTGGTTATGAAAATGAAAACCCGTTGTCTATGGGTGTGATGTTGGTTAAACCGAAATCCGCCCAACCCGTAGCGGGCGTGTAACAAAACCCACCCGCTGTTTGGTTTTAGCTTATACCCACCCAATCCCTCCCATGTGCAGCCCCTTTATGATGGTCGAAAGAAGGTGGAAATACAATTCTTCACCTGGCACATTCATGAAAAAACAAGTATGCACACACAAACTTCACAAAAAGGGTGAAGCGCAAGGAAATAAATAATGTTGTTATTCTACACAGTACCTCGATCCTCGACAAATAAATAAATTTTCTATTCCCAGACTTGGGATAAATGAATAACCTCGATAAATGCATTAATGAATAAATCCTCCACGAAATTATAAATGAATAATTACTAAATTCCGTACCAAAATTGTACTGTAGTAGATATTAGACTAGAGTACTATTACATCCATTTAAAAATATTTATTATAAGAATTCAACTCTTCCAAAATGAATACATTCAAAATTGATATTTTTTCTTCACCTATTTATTTTTTGTAATGATGCACAACTTCAAGAATATTATGCTTCAAAAAAAAAAGAACTTCTAGAATATTTTACCATGTGTGGTACATAGTAATTTTTTGTGGAGGTTGTTATTTGAGAAGCCTCATTTGATATGGCACCGTTATTACATGGTTCCGGATTGGGCTCCATAATTTCTTCAGAGATAGTTAATGAGACGTAACTGTAATATTCTTGCTAGGATTGATTCATCAAAGAGAGATTGTAAATATGTGGATTTTTTACTCCTTTTATATATTAATTTGGAAAAAAGAGTCCTTTTACCGTAGATACTCGATTTCCTAATTTAATTTGGACTTCCATAAAATTCCAAACACCGTAAATAAGGTTTACCTTTTGAGATTTTAATTTTTAAACCAATCAAACTTTGCCAAGTGTCCTCGTTGAATCCATAATGAATGTAGTTTTTTTTTTAATTCTTTTCCTATATTTTTAAACCAATCATACGTTGCCAAGTCTCCTCACCAATTCCAAATTGAATTTGATTTTCTTTATTATATTTTCTTATTATTTTTAAACTAATCATACGTTGCCATGTATCCGCACCAAAATGTTGAAAAGTTTTTTTTTCTTCGGTCACTTGGGAAATGGGGATAAATGAATCCTTAAAAAATTCCCATAAATGAGTAACCTCCACCCAAGAGGTGGTATTTTGGGGAACTTGGAAAGTTTTGGAATTATTGTTTTTGTGATGAAACCATTTTTTTTACGAAAATGCTTCCCATCTACCGGATTTTCAATAATGCTTGCTGTACTGCCTAGTTAGCAATTCGGGGTACGGGTAGTATTTCGGGACGACATACGTACAGGAACTGTAAGGATTCGGATAGGTCGTATTCAGTCAACGGTTCATTTTTGGGACAGTAGTTCGGAACGGCATACGTACGTGCATATTCGTTTTATAAATGTGAGTTCGGCACTTAAAATTCGGCTTACATATATGATAAATTTATAAGTATTATGACCTTATTACGAGACTAATATTGTTTGTATATGATTTAAAGATGGATTGAATTCAAAATCGATTGAATTCAAAAAATGTTTGGAGACTGCAACACGCCAACACGTTTGTTATGTTCTATTTCTCAATACGGGTTTTGAGACTGTAAAAGAAATTTTGTGATCCAGGCCTCCTTTTTTTTTAGCAAAAATTGATCCATTTCACCCAAATTCATCTTAGTCCAGATAATGGGGTCAATTTCATGTTGCATTAGACCGGTGATACACTAAGTGAGAATGTTTATCAACTTTATTTAAGCACGACCATCAGTCTGACACAAAACCACACCTGCAGAATATTAGAGAATTGTTAGGAGTTGTAGAACATCACATTAAGGAGGAGATTGTTAGTTAATGTGATGTGCAAAATATATTCTTCACTTGAACTAGTATGTTAGTTAGAGTGATATTTTCATTCTTCACATGAACTAGAATGATGGATCATGTGATGTTTCTGTTTTGCACAAAAAGTTGTGTAACCTATACATCCGGCCATCCGTTCATCAGGCAATCCCTTGGTTTCCCGTCATAGTTGTGTTTCACTTGATATATTTGTTTCCTAACTATTCCTAAAAGGATGTATTTATGGAACAAAGTCTAGGTTTCCTTCCAGTACTCTTAACCCTAAAAAGATGTGTTTATTTATAATTTCGTTAATGGATCTATGAAGGCCATTGTAAACTGCCAGGAATTGATGAGAGATGCAGTACTGCTAGATTTCCTTCCAGTACTCTTCATCACCACCCGTGTTTTATTGCTTATCGTCTGACAAGTTTTAATATCATGTAAACATCAGTATTCTCCCTCCGAACCATGTAAAAATCCATCTTTTTTGTTTGTTTGTTTGTTTGCTGTGTTTTAATTTTTGCCACCGAAAGCTAAGCATGATGAGTAATTGTATTGAGATTGCTCACCTGAAATTTCTTTATGTTTTTGTTGGATGGAAACATCGATGTGTATTCGGCTATGAATTGATGACATCTTTAATTTCGAATTGGTCGTAGGATTTGAGATGTGGTCAGGTCCAAATACTGTCTGGGGTTCTTCGTATATATTTTTAGTTGAGTTATCGTATCATCTTACTACTACTAACCATGTTCTCTCGAATGTCGTGGTTATTGGGGTTAGAAGAAGTTGCCAGGGCAAGACAACTTAGGACCGATTCACTGTACTAAGAAGTTTTACACTTTACCGCTACATATTAGTCAGATGAAGAGGGAGGAAAACACTACCGGGATATTGTTTTAGTAGTCTAAATCTTTCTTTTTTTCCCCTCGACAAAGATAATTTTATAAAGGCCCACCAGAAGTGTGCAAAAGAAAAAACAATACAACCCAAAGAATAGATAAACTATGGAATGACAACCCTAACACAAGTTTTACTTGCATGAACCCAAAAATGAAAGCATAAGAGTCATAACCCACTGGATATATCAACGGAAAATGGGTCATTTGTCCAAATATTTTAAAAAAAGGTTCAAATGGACGAGTAAAAAATAGTTTGGGTGTAATGGACAAGAAAAAATAGCAAGGATGAAACTGGATTCATTCTGACTTAAACTTAAAAAATAGAAAGGATGAAACTGGATGCATCCTCATGTAAACAGTTATATAGGTCAAGATTCAAGAATCAGCTTTTGTTGTTGTCCGTCTATACATGGTTCAAGTTCTTAGATCACTCTTTCCAGATATACCCCTAATTATGATAGTCTTGTTACACAAAATAATTTAATACTGTATTTCGTTTTCATCAAAAAGAAAAAGAGTAAAACAAGAAAGAAGGTGGATATATATTTATAAAACCGTACAAGTTCCCTATTGTTTGCCTTACTTTTGATGTTATCCATAAAACATTAGGGACAAGAACAATGGTCAAGCCTTTTCCTTGGTTCATTTGACTTCCCAAAATTTCCAAGTCTCCCAAATTATCTTGGTGAGAGGTTATTCATTTATTGATCATCCATTTATTGAGCATTCATTTATTAGAAACACCAGAACTTTTTACTCTTTAGTCTCTGTTCACAAATTAAACCTTTAACTACCCATTCATTGGGAAGGTACAAAACCAATTTAAAACTAAGAGAGATGGTGTGACTTGCATTGAAGAATGTAAAACTTCACTCTTAATAAATGCATATTTGGTAAATTCATGTTAATTTTGCATTCTTCAATACAAGTCACACCATCTCTTTTAAATTTTTAATTGGTTTTGTACCTTCCCAATGCAATGGTTGGGGCAAAACCCAAACCATATTTCCAACTTATGTTTCTGTATTTATTGGGGTAATTAAAGGTTTAATTTGTGAATAGAGACTAAAGAGTAAAAAGTTATGGTGTTTCTAATAAAGTTTCATGTTGTTGGATGTTTTATAGCTTTAGTGTGAGTAATCGATTCCTTTGTAGTTAAAGGGTTCATTTGATTTTAAAGACTAGAAAGTAAAAGGTTCTGGTGTTTTTATTAAAGTTTCATGTTGTTTGATGTTATATAGCTTCTGTGTGAGTAAGCGATTCCTTTGCAGATTATTTTGTTGCAGTTTGATTCATTCTAATGAATGAATTTGCCCCAATTCTGTTTAGAGCCAGCAACAAAGATTTATCCCTTTTTTATATCTTCTGAAGAATGGGTTCTTCTTGTAATGTGATTATTATAGTTTATTTTTGTTGGGTTTTTCATTCTTTCAGAAACTCTGCTAGCTAGGGTTCTTTAAGCTATTGAAGTGAAGTGTGGGGATCAAAGGTATAATTTTTTTTTTCCAATTTTATTAGGTTTTATATCATTTGTTAATTTGTTGGCCTAACTCCTGATTACCAGTTAATTGGTAGTGTTAAGTTCGGCCTTGGTGGTATCTAGTCTGGAATTGCAGTTCTTCCCATTGAGGTTCTTCTACTAATGGAAGGTAGAATTTGGTCTTTTTCTTGTTCAAATATGATGATTGTTTTGTCCATTCAGTGTTTTATTTATTTCTTCATTGTTTGATGCGTTGCAGAACAAAATGGGCATGCAGTTAAGATTGAATTCCATTCATTTTCCAAATTCATTTGGAGGATACAACGCGTTTCTGAATTGAACCAGGCAAGTCATTTCTCTCCTACATTCCCCACAAGTCCTTGTAAATGGTAAATTAATCTACTTTGTGACCAAGCCCCTAATTTTTCAAAGTACTAATATTATTTCTACGCCGAGCACATTTTCTGAATCTTGATGTCTTTTTGTGTTAATTAGGAGGTAGAAAAAATGTTTCAATGTGTCTGTCACCCTCCTTATCTGTTTACTCCTTCTGTAACCTTTCTACCTTTTCTGCTGGAGTACTTTCAATTAAATTACAGCCAAGTCCCAAGACACGAATCAAATTAAAGGGATGTATCACCTTGATGAAAGATTCGAAGTGGTGTTAATCAAGGAGAAGTTTTAATGGATCATTTAAGAACTTCTCCTTCGATGAACTCCACCTCGAATCATTCATCAAAGGAGAAGGAAAGCCGACTGTCGCACTTTTCATGACTTTTCCTTGCAGCAAAGACAAGTTATTGATTGCGGTTGCTCAGTTGGAGGCCTGTTTACGTTTACCTCTGTATACACATTTCCCGAAAAATCCTTTCTATTACGAGGTGTTGAGTTTCAACGTGCTGGTAAGAGGGTTATTTTTCAGTACAACGACAATTTTATCTCACTTTTGTTGTCCTGACTGTTGATTACCAATTAATTGCAATTCTCCCCATTGAGGTTCTTCTACTAATGGAAGGTAGAATTTGGTCTTTTTCTTGTTCAAATATGATGATGGTTTTGTCAATTCAGTGTTTTAGTTATTTTGTAGCGGTTACAGTCCGCGAGTTATAAACCCAAAGGTATCACTATCCATCCACAACTGTCGACGAGGGGTGTAATTATTTGGTTTCATCATAAAATTTGATGAAACCTCATAGAATTTGACGAAACCAATTCTTGATTTCATCATAAAATTTGATGAACCAATTTTAAAATTTGGGGTTTTTGTATCAATTTAGTTTAAGATGGAGTTTTAATGAATCCCAACATTTGAGTTGGGTTTTTGTACCACAAGTTTGGTCACCTTGGGTTTTTATGACTAGTTTTGTAGCGGTTATATAATTGTAAACCTAATACTTCGTGGATATATTTTCTTAAGGAGAAATGATGCATACATTCGCGGTGTAACCAGATTTCGTACTCTCAACTGTCGTACAATAATCTGGAGAGGGGACGTCGTCATCACTTTGTCTTCTTCGCCGCACTTGTGTTACTATAAAATATGGTGCATAAACAATTGATTACGTGAAATGTTGTGCAACATATAATTTTCACCATATATAATTTTGTGTATAATAACTTAAACTAACATGAATAATAATACTCCGTGATTCATATGCTAAGAAGAATTTGAGGTAATATAGGATTTTAAAGCGCAAAAGATGAGTTAATTGTCAATAAAAAGGTGTAGAAATATGCAATATTTGGCACTCATCAAATACCCACTAACCTGAATTTTACTTGTCCTCAAGTGAAATAGAAATTAAGAATTCCTAATTATACCACTGTCACTGGTCTATCGAATGCATTTAGCGTATGCACTAAGCCTTTAAACCCCTAGGTGTCCCTAGTTAGACGAGTTGTAGTCTCGTGAGGGCCTACTAGAGATGTACCCTATGGAATTCATTGCGTTAATAACGTAGTGATGTCGATCCTTGCAGTCTGGTGCAATGTTTGGGATTCCGGAAGAAACCTTAGTTAGTCTCCTAGACATTCATTGCATTGCGAAAAATTAGATTGAATTTAATAGTGGAGAAGACAGAAATTATTAAGAGTATTGCTACCTGTTTGAGCTTTTGAAGGCGAGGAAGAAATCGGGTAAAGTTCGAAAATTTTATTTTCAACAGAAATTCGTTGATTGAGGGGGCGGTCTGTTAATAATTTTTGTTGATTGAATTCATAAAATGTTTGGAGACTGCAACACGTTTGTTATCTTCTACTTTCTCAATACGAGTTTTGAGGTTTGAACATAAATTACTTAATACTGTATTTAAATTCGTCAATAGTCCAATTTGTCCCTAATAAATATCAAAAGGGTGGGTTCATCGAAATATCTGATAGGGGCAAAGCGGAAACGAATTTTGTGGCTTCAACTAAGGGGAGTTCCCTTTATATATATATATACAAAAGCGTTTTGCACGTGCATACGCACGTGCATGCGTCAATGGATGATATTTCATCAACATATAAATTGTACTTATAACATGTCGGATAATCTCAGATATAACCGATAGGTTATGTGAGACGGTTGTTTTAGTGTTGTCTAAAATGTTGTATATCTAGAGTCTTTGTCAATACTTTGTTACCTTATAAATGTCACATGTGAGCATAGGTCTGCAATGTCCAGTCCAGTCCAATCTCCAGTAAAGTGGTTTGGCCTAAAATACATGTTAGTGCACTGCAATGTACAAGTTACCAGGTGAAAAGGGAATTTTGCACTTTGGCGAATACCAATTAATAGGTGAAAATGGAATTTAGCACTTGGCATAATATGGGTACCCCTTGTAGTCAAGAGAAATTTTCATGAGTAGTCTGTAATTTTTAATGAGTCGTTTCGTTGAGCCCGTCTTTTTTAATGAGTCGTTTCAGTAGTAGTATTGTCTTGCTTTTCTGAACAATCCTTTTATAGGGGCGGCGGGTTATATTAGAGGGGCTACAGTGTGATACTTGACGAGGGGAGGAACACCAATTTTAATGTTTTTGGGGAGGAAACAGTAATGATACATTCACCGGGAGAATGTACCGCACATTCTCCCGCGTCTCACATCAATTGGTTGGGCCCCCTGTTAACTCCAGGTGGGGCCCCCGGGGCTTCCCTCTTTTGTGAGATGCTGGAGAATGTGCGGTACATTCTCCCGGTCAACATAGCATATTACTGATTGTTCAAACTCCAGCGGGTGCCAGGGGTTCTCTCTTGCGGGAATTCTGGAGGTGACGCCCGAGGTCAACGTAGCATCATTCCCCAAGGGCTCCATCTGACCCTTCATTCCCTATCACGGGATTTGTGGCGGTGATAGTGGCGGTGTCATCCTAGAATCACTCGTATAGAAGCGCAGGAATGATTAAGTGACCGTGGAAGAAACCGGGAGAAATCCTGTGGTATTAATACAGGTGGGCCCCACCACCACCTGTATTACTCATAAAAGCGGGGGCTCTAAAGCATTTTCGAGATGAGAAAGCGAAAATGCTCAGAGGTGGTCGGGGATGGAAGTGATGGAGGGAGGTGGAGTGATGCCCTAACTAATGCATCATTTCGGTTGATGATGACATATGCCCTAAGACCAAAATGCATATCCCAATCAAGATATGTCTCTTCCGGAGCTCCGAGACCAAGGGTGCTTCAGCGTTATGCTAAGGTTATTTTGGTAACCATCCAGACTCTTTTTCCTTTTAATACGAAAGATCCCCTCTCCATAGCCTCACTGACCTACTAATCGTGTTCTTACCTTTCGTGTACTGCTGGATTATATGGTAGTCAATAATGCTAGGTTGACCGCAAATAATCCCGCAGGGATAACCGCGTGAGAGATTAAATAAAAGGTGGTGGGTCCCACCATTAACCCCACCCCCTGCAAATCTCTCCAACAATGTTACACATACCGCCCCTGTCACCGCCAAAAATCCCGTGGATCTGATCCAAGGGCTGAGAGGGGAGCCCTGGGAGAGATTTGCAGGGG
This sequence comes from Papaver somniferum, assembly GCF_003573695.1. NCBI lineage: Eukaryota > Viridiplantae > Streptophyta > Magnoliopsida > Ranunculales > Papaveraceae > Papaver > Papaver somniferum. The sequence continues at coordinate 124,776,374 of NC_039367.1, forward strand.
TGGGGTTAATGGTGGGACCCACCACCTTTTTTTTATATCTCACGCGGTTATCCCTGCGGGATTATTCGCGGTCAACCTAGCATTATTGTCCCACACCCAACCCAACACATTAACCTAAATCATTATTACAGATAAAAAAACATCAGCAAAAGCACAAAACCCTTAACTTTCCGAATGCTCAATATAATGCTTGATCTCCAATGTATTCTTCTTAATCAATAGCGTTAGAAAGCACACAAAACTTCCAACTTTGCGGATGCCGAAGAAACGTTCAATTTACCTTCCATTGGATGCAAAATACTGTTGCCGGAGAATCGTTCAATCTTCTATCTTAATACTTGTTAATAATTGTTAAAAAATTCAGTTTACTTATCTTTCTTCCTCGAATCTCCGTCCACAGTTTGTTGATCCAATGGAAGGTAAATAAATATCTTCACGGTCCTATATCAAGAATAAATTCCGGAAAAAGAAAAGAAAATGATTTCATTATTATTCTAAATCAGTTTTTGTTTATATAATGGTTATAGTTTCTTCGAATTAGCGCTGAATTATAAAAAGGTAAACATATGGAAACCCTCATAATTTTCTTTGCCATTTCCCCCCATCTAATTAAGTTCATGACCCTGATCTAATCTCATAACCCAGTTTGTTTCGATTTTGCAGCCATCAACACAACAATGCAAAGAATATTCTTTATAAAAAATTGTTTGGTTTCTTCAAATTTTGTTTATATATGACCCTGATCTAATATCATAACCCATTTTGTTTCGATTTTGCAGCCATCAACACCACAACGCAAAGAATATTTTTTATAAAAAATTGTTTGGTTTCTTCGAATTTTGTTTATATAATGGTTAGGTTTCTTCGAATTAAAAAGGTAAACATATGGAAACCCTATAATTTTATCCTTAAGAATTTTCTTTGCCTTTTTTTTCTTCCATCTAATTCAGTTCATGACCCTGATCTAATCTCATAACCCAGTTTGTTTCGATTTTGCAGCCATTAACACCACAACGCAAATTCTTTTTGTGTTTATCCCTATATATCCGGTTTGCAGAACGTTTTATTTGTTATATGTCGTGATATCCTGTAGTATTATTCAGCTTGGAAGAATGAAGGTGAATGAATGATTTAAGGTAATCCTCTACTGTCAAAGTTACGTTATATCAGTCGATACTGAAATCTGTTATTATCTGAGACAAGTCCAGCAAAGTTCGTGAGTGGTTAATTGACGAGAATACATGATGTAAATGTATATTCAAGTCTGGCCTCTATCACTCGAAGTAACCCCTTTATCTGTTTGTTTGTGCAGCTCTGACCTGAATGAGGGTATCTGGCATTTGGGATATGCAAGTATTATGTCGATGAGCTTATCCCTGGATTTGTTCATGGTTAGTTTGCCATTTTTTTTAAATGCAACCACACCTTTTGTAGAAGAAGAAAATCCTTGTCGAAATTCTATAAGTCGTATTCTGGTCGTTTAAAGATGCCAAAATTCTGTTAAACAAAAATACAAGTTGCTTGATTGGCTGCTTGGTTGGGCTTTTAGTTTTTTTTTTTTTTTGGGCTTGCTTGCCTTTTTCTTTGGTTATCAAAATTCACCTAATTTGCGGATTTAACCGGGATCAACCGTTCATTTGTGGATGGATGTCCGGGCCGTTCGTTAATGGTTTGGATGCCGATGCAATTTTGAAATCCAACGGATAACGGATCCGGCCCTGATACAACCTTGAAAATCCGTTGGACATCCATATCCGTTAAATTAAAATAAAGACACACAGCAGTAGGAAAAGAAAAGAAGAATATGCTTGATTGAAGAAACAAGATAAAAAAAGAAGTAGTTATTCAGCAAGTAAAATTCTAGGATAAAAATTTAGCTAACCCCAAAATGCCATTTCATTCCTCTACAGCAGACACCACTAATAAACTGTAAACTACTTCCTCCTAAATGTCAAGATTCAAGAATCAGTTTTTTGTTGTCCGTCTATACATAAGCATGGTTCCTGTTCTTAGATCACTTTCCATACCTCTAATTATGATAGTCTTGTTACACAAAATAATTTAGTACTGTATTTCGTTCTCATCAAAACGAAAAAGAGTAGAACAAGAAAGAAGGTGGATATATATTTATAAAACCGTACAAGGTCCCTATGGTTTCACTTACTTTTGATGATATCCATAAAACATTGGGGCAAACTGGCCAAGAACAATGGTCAAGCCTTTTTCTTATTCATTTGACTTCCCAAAATTTCCAAGTCTCCCAAATTATCTTGGTGAGAGGTTATTCATTTATTGATCATCCATTTATTGAGCGTTCATTTATCCCCTTTAACCAATCTTTTTTTATGGCAGTGACTAAATACAACCCTCACTTGGGTTAAATACAATCCAAATTTTGATTTATTGTACTTTAAAAACAACTAAATACAACCCAAGTCAAGTCAAATCCGAATGTTAATCCAAGAGTTATTAACCTAAACTAACTAATTGTTTCTGATTAACTAAAATTGATGCGAAAATTCCTAAAACTCCAGTGCTTTCACCGTCAGATTTTACTTAGGTAAGTTAAATCTTTAAAAAAATTAAAAAAAAATTAATATATAATACTTATGCTTACTTTCGTGTTTTTCTCTCTGCGTGAATAATTCTCTCTCCAACTTTTCTGAGTGCAAAATTAGGGTTCCACCTAAATTTCTCCAAAATGAGGGACGGGCTATAGCCCAGGTTAGCCCCTTGCAAGGCCTGTCCCTGACGGTAAGGCTTTGGTATAAAGTACTGGTGTAAACCTTTTGCATATACCGAGGTTGGTGGTCTATCTATCTCTCTATATATATATCTGATACTATATATAAAGGAAACTCCCTTTACTACAGTGCTTTGGAAGTTGCAAATTGTGTTTGAGAATTTTACCCCCGTATCTTACCAATACAATAAATTACCCGTAAATAAAGTGAGGGCATGTTAGTAATCTAGGTACTAAATATAGCTTGGATGAATCGAGAGGCCAAAAGAAGCAGAAAATGAATTGGTGGAAACACAAAAGAGACAACAAAGCTTCCGCTAGAAAGCAGTGAAGAATATTTTTTGTACCTCATCCGCCAGTGAACAAATCTTGTTTGCAAGACTCAAAACTAGATGTGGGCATGAGATATTAGCTTTGGAAAAGATCCAAACCCAGCTTCCAATCAAAGTTGTCGGATTCAGTTTAACTGCATAGCATCCAACGACTACTCCACGTGGTGCATAAACTTTCGCTACTCCATCTCAACACCCTAGCCTCACATTTTCTCCCTTAACCGAACAAAAGCCAAACACTCCCTTGTTCGCCTTCCCACATCAACCAACTCTATACCCGACCATTTCTGATTATATCCGCCTTCTCAACATCCATCAATCAACCTCCTTACGCATGTCAAAGGCCGTGACGGTAATCCTGATTTTCAATAACAAACTCATTCCGGCCTGGGTATAACAGATGCGGACAGGACAAAACTGAACGTGGATTAACATGATTTTCTAAAAAATTAGGACGCGAACATGGATTTAATTCCCACTTCATTATAATAAATTATTATACACATTATATTTGTAAAACTCCAAGTCAAATTCATATTATAACCCAACACCAAATCCGTAAAAAGTGAACCTTCGGGGACATCTATTAAAATTGGAACTTTTGTGACAACAAATCAGCAATGGAAACGTCCAAAAATACGGTTTGAGCATTGTAAACCAAGGCACATAAAGCTCAAGTATCACTTCATTCGAGAAGCGATGGTGAGATAGAACTCAAGTATTGCAAGACGTAACACCAATTGGCGGACATATTCACCAAGGCACTTCCCAAAGGCAAGTTACAAAATTTTAGAGAATAGTTAAGAGTTGTAGAACATCACATTAAGGAGGAGATTGTTAGATAATGTGATGTGCAGAATATATTCTTCACTTGAACTAGTATGTTAGTTCAAGTGATGTTTTCATTCTTCACATGAACTAGAATGATAGTTCATGTGATGTTTATGTCATGAATACACAATCTATAAAACTCCTATTATAGATGAGTATAAATTATTTGATATGATTAAATATTTTTTTAATTTTAATTATTATCTACAAATGTACAATAATTATTATTTTAATTTATTGTTACACTTTATTGTATTTTGTTGAACAAAAGAAATAAGCTATATATATATATATATTTAAATAATTTATTTTTATTTGGTTGAAGTTACTATGATAAATAAGCTACAATAAATTTTGTATTTACGTCTATCATGCATATTTCCATATAATTTTTGTTTTTACAACTCTTAAGGACTCTACAAATGTCTGCAAGGCGTTGGACAACTCTGCATAACTCCGCAAAATTTTGCTCAACTCTTTATATTTCTCGCAAACTTATTAATATCATGACTTTTTAAATCTTTACAAATCTACGAATGCTTTTATAGAGTAAACCCATATTAATCACCCTAACCTTTCCAACAATTTTCACTTGGTTATGAGTGAATTTTTTTTCCTTCACAACAGTTGTCGGTGTATTATCAACTTCAAGTGTAAAACTCCGTTTTCGTCAATTAAGAGATTGCATTCGATTGCAAGTGTTTTTCACCTCTATTTAGAGTTGGGTGAAGAATTCGACAATAAAAAAGAACACCTTTCTCGCATGTGACCTCGACTTCTGAAATCTACTGGAGAAGACTTATTATTACCGAAGCTCCTAGGTATCCTATTTTTTTACTATTAATCCTCGAATCTCGACCTATTTTATCGTAATAATCCGAAAATGCTAGATATACACCACCATCATACACCAACATTTTACACCCCTATGTGTCATCAATATACACCCTAGATTTCATCTCCATTTTCGTATTATTACGATAAAATAGGTCGAGACTCGAGGAGTAATAGTAAAAAAATAGGAAAAGCAAACATCTTTTCATAACGGACCAGTAAGCATGGGGTTTTGGGGTACAACGAGACTGGATGGAAAAGTAAACGTCTCGTCTTGTCTCGTCTGGCCTCTTTCTCGTCTTTTTTGTGTCCAGAGAGTATGGACCACCTAAACTCTAGACTCTAGAGACCAACTTGAAGATTAAAATGTATTTTAGTTTTCTTGGGACTGTATCTAACACATAGAAAAGGTGTGGAATGTTTGGCCCTGTCAAAATGTCGATCGTGTGAATAAGATCCCGGACCTGTTAATAGGAGGAGTCCTTCCAAACCATTGAATGGTTGTCTATTTATAATTAAACTGGTCCCCTCTTCATCCATAATATCGCTTCTGCGGATCAGAATTATACTAAAACCGATGGATAAGTTTCCTTTAAAAATCGCTACCCAGATATTAGGTCGACTCCCTACAACATATTGTGTTCTTCACAACAAATCTATATGCGGCAACTGGAGGGCCATCCTTAATAACACCAAATTTGGTCTCCTGTTCTGTATCACATCACGCTGGGGAAACGACTTTGGATCGCGACTCATTTACATCGAGCACATGAACACGGAACTTTACAACACTATCGTAGCTAACAGTCACCCGGATGATGGACCACTTAAAAGATTATCACACCCAGTGATCGGGTCGTGCAACGGTCTTGTGTGTTTCTATGTTTACCACGACAACATCCAAGATCCTGTTTATATTATAAATCCAGAAATAAGTCAGTACATTCATCTCTCACAAAAATATATGCTTCCGGAGGAATGTGTTGGACGAAGAAACATGTTAGGAGGTTTCGGCTACTGTCGAAGTTCTGATCAATATAAGGTTGTTCGAATTGACCCTGACGAAAAAGTGGAAGTCAACACTCTCGGAGATAAGATGGGATGGAGAAATGTTGAACATATTTCTGTATGTTTTTGTGGAGGTGAATCCGGTGTATATGTGAATGGGTGTATTTTTTGTTTGGTCTACAAGGACGCAATTAAGGCATTATTGTCTTTCAATTTGAGGAGCGAGACGTTCAGCACACATTCATTACCGCCCAATCATAAACCTGGGGGTAATATCCATGTGGATCAATTCCCAGCCGTCGGGATGATGTTGTTTGGGGTTACTCTCTTCGTGTACAACATGCATAGTCAGCAAGAGAACCGTATAGATTTCTGGACGCTAGACGAGAATAACAAGGATTTCGCCACACCTGCCGATGAACCCGGACATTTGATTTGGAGACGCCGGTTTAACATTAACTTACCAAAGCAAAAGAATGATTGGCTAACTTATAACCCGTTTGCTCTGGGTAATAACAACGACATCCTGTTGTGGGACAATCGATGCATATTGCGTTATGATACATCTACAAGAACATTTAGGGAAATATGGGGAACGATACCGTTTGGAACATGTATTAACATAGTTCCGCACATGAAGAACAACGTCTTTTTAGAAGATTTCGGAGCAGTATCGGAGATGTGTGGTGACTGATTTATAGAATTAGTACTGTGTATTTGTAATAAGTTATAGAATTACTATTGTATATTTTCTATATTTTTTGTTATAACTTATAGAGTATGTTAAGGACCTTAAGGGTAATTAGTGGAGGTGAAAACATAACGTTTCACTCCAAATACATGTTAGGAAAGTAATTCTATACTCAATATTTATTCAATATAAAGTAGATGAAAATATAGTTTTGCAACTGAAACACTGGTATGTGTGATAGAAACCACGCATAGGGCACATGTGTAGAACTGGTGTGCCAAATAGACCTTACAGTTCTGCATCATGCAAAAAGGCCGTTTTCTAGAAAATTGAGGAGGAAGGTGGAGAAAAAGGAAAAACCTAGAATATGTTTTTTATTATAGTTTGTTTCAAGCTTCTTCTCAACTTTCATTCTCTTTATTATTGTGATATTGGATTGTTATCATACTCGAGTTTCTTTGCCTTCTTCTTTTTAGTAATGACAATGATATACTAGGATTTTTTTCTTAAATATACTAGGATCTTTTTTCTTAACCTTGTTTTGTCATTTGCTCCTAAGTCCTACCTTTATAAGAATCAAAGAAAAAGAAGAGAGAACGGGAAAAAGAGGAAGAGTACAGCTGAAGAGGATAGAAAACAAGATCGATAGACAAGTTACTTTCTCAAAGAGAAAGCCTGGTTTAATTAAGAAAGCTAATGAAATTTCTGTTTTATGTGATGCTGAAGTTGCTCTGATTTTTTTTTACCGAAAGGAGAACTATTTGAATACCCTACTGATGCTTGGTACGTACTCGGTACTCTATCTACTTATTTCCTCGATATATCCTATTTATCCCAAGTATGCAAGGTTAATAGGTAGAGAAAAGTAGAATTGTAATGTGATGTTATGTTTTGTTCATGATCTAATGCGATAATTTAAAATTATGTATAAATAATTGATCAGTTAAACGATATAAAGATTACCACACAGGGTTTTAACTTTTAAGCTGATCATCGCAAAACCAAAAGAAGATGATTCTTTATTTGAGTGTTTATATTGTTACTGGGTTTATTTATGTTTGGAGACTTCAAAATATTCATCTACTATATAAGTAAGACAACATTTAAAGATTTTTCACACCACCCTACTACCCTTAATTGGTTTCTGTTGATCCTTTATATAAGTAATTTTAGCCAGTAGTTGTAATTTGTTTAATCTGATCGATAAGGTGCAACTATCCATTATTTTATTTTATTTATTTATTTTGGAAAAGCTCACGAGGAGATTTTATTAATAAAAAGGCAAAGAAAACAGAAAAAGGGGGCTAGGCCAAACCTCAGGAGAAGGAGAGAAAGAGAAAAAGAACAAAAGATAACATTCTACAGATTATTTCAAACGATAAGAAGACAGACTCGATCTCTCTTGAGAGACAGAGATGTTCACACACTTATTTTTCTTTCACTAAAAATATTTTCTTTCCTAAACTCACGTCATAAAAGAAAAACTTTCAAAGACTCTCCAAGTTCTTTTGAACACCAAAAACATAAAAGAAAAGAGTCTTGATGTCACGCGCGCGCTCGCGTGACAGCAAATATGAAGTCGCGTCTGATTACCGTTCGATTTCTAGAAAAGAGATTTTTCACACAAAATTCCTGTGTTTAAGAAAAAGTTCTACAACTCCTCTAAAGACACACTTTTCATCAATAAAATTCTGATTTTATTTCTTAATAGCGAAGGGAATAAATATGAGTAAATGAATGACATTATTAGGATGTTAATTATCTTCATTAACCCACTCAATAAAAAACAGTTTTTGGCTTTGACACAAAATAAATATAATTCAATCTTTAAGAAAAAGAATAACTGCCACATTAAAACCCTTTAATTGTGAGAATAAAGTTGGAAATTAATTAATGTTTTGAAAACATATATCTCAACAAAAACTAATAGCAATTTTTTTTTCTTGTTTATAACCGGATTAGTTGTAATAAACTTTTAACAAACTTGTGGTCCATATTCATGTAAACCAAGGTTCAATATTATTTCGCTCCACCATCTAAGCTTCTGTCTTCATGTATGACTGCTTCTTTTCTTTTAACCTCTTAAATTTTGGTGCACTAACGCAGCATGGACGCCATCCTTGAACGATATGAAAGACAATGTTGTGTTGCGGAAGAGCTTGTTGCAACTGATCAACAATTACTGGTACATGAGTATTGCATATATACAAATTGATAACCTCTAGTTTGAAGCTTATGACAAGATATGTCCACATACACATAGTTATAGATGAAGCTCAATTCAAGCTAAGATCAATAAGCCATTCCTTCAGAAGAAAAATATCTAACCGATAAGCCTTATTAGCGGCCTACTGATCAGCTTGAACTGATTAGCTCGGCATATCTCAATTTTGTACAAGGTAAAAAGAACTTCACCCATATAAATTGGTACCCACAACATGTCAGGAAAAATCACCTAGAATAAATGATGCGGAAGGAAGGAGAAGTTCAAGTTAGTTAAACATCTTTGATTGAGTTGGAAATTCCCTGATTTCATATATATTTTTCCTCTCATTTGTATGTTTTAGTATACGAGTTGTTTAAGAAAAAATAACAACAACATGGAATATTATTTCTTTGATAGCCTTAATGGTGGATTAATACGAAACTATCATACTGGATGCATGTCTAACTATTTTAAGCATGTCCTCTATGCATCTCTTTTGCTCCTTTTTAGTCTAATTTTCTTTAGCAGTGATCCATCACTGTGATTCCATAGTTAGGGTTATTCATATGCTTTAAGGTCTAACATGCATAGTGAAATTGTGAAATTAGTTAATTCAATGATAAAGAACTCATAGCACTAGATATAGCTTGTAACTTGATTGGTGCTTATTATTATAGCGCAACCGGTCCTCAGAGTATCCCTCAGTTAAGGCCAAATTTTAATTTTTGCAAAGAAACCAAAGGTACGTATTTATACATTAGGTCTGTATATACATATGTAAGATGAAAAACTATACTTACCATGTGGTAGCCGAATCATCTGCATATCATCTAAAATGTCTAAGTTCAGTAGAGATGCATGTATCTCTTTGTATACAAATATCATTTGTAGCGCCTTTGAATGGAATAAACACGGGAATTTTGTAACTAGATTGCAATTTAAGTTTGAAACTCGATAAAAATAAAAAATGGAGAACTCTGACACGCAAATAACTAAGGATTTACTTTTTCTTATGGGGAGGTGGGGGGTGAGGGTTAACAGATTACACAAACTTGTACGAAAGTAATGTAAAGGGGTCATCAATATATTAACGTGAGAATCCAACATGCATATGGTGGGAGAAGATTTTGAATCCTTCAGTGTGAAAGAGCTACAAAATTTGGAGCACCAACTTGATACTTCCCTGAAGAACATTAAATCAAGAAAGGTATATACAAATAAACATTACTTGGTAACTAATTTGTATCTCTGTATTGAGTTATTTATACGATTTTTTTCATATTTATTTTATACGGAACCAGCTGTTGAATGAATCCATTTCTGACCTTCAGAGAAAGGTGTATCCTCTCCATTCCTCTCATATACAGAAAAACATGCTTTATATACGTTTGACTAATCATAGGTGACAAATTTCTCATGCATATACATTGTTGTCGTTATAAATGACATGAGAAAGCTTTAAAAGAGCAGAACACCGTTCTAGGGGAAAAGGTAATTTACTATCTCTAATAAAATAAAGGGGTAGCATTAGTTGGATTCAAATAGAGGGTGGATGCTTGGTCTAGGGTGTTAGAATCCACCTTAAAAGTAATTTTATGTCAACTTTAATATCTTTAATTTTCTAGCTAGGAACGTTCTTGATCATGATGTTATTCCTTGTTTTATATAGATCAAGGAGAAAGAAAAGAACTGGGGACATTGAGTCAGTAGCAGTGCAACCAAGCTCAAGTTCAAAATACATGCCCCAAAGCTCAGAACAAACCGACCATCCTTTTCTCGTAGGAACTTCTTTATGAGCCTCCTGCAAGAGCCATAGTTATTTCGCGGTGGATGCTTGGTATCAAACAATAGAAGGATATTCACTTCCATGGCGGGTGCTTGGTCTCAACTCTCAATCAATAGAAAAATATTGTGCTTACTAGGTATAGCCCTTGCGAATTTCATTCATAGCAGGTGCAAAAAAGATATTGCATCTACACAGACAGTGCAAAAAGTGTACTTCACCATAACGGCGAAAATATTGACCAATGTAAGAGCAACTCCAATGGGGTGCAAACAAGCCATTTTACACCCACAGTAGGACGGAAAAACAAGTAAAATGGATGTAGAAACCATCAAATAAAAGCGTTTGTCCATCGCCTCCTAAGATGAACGGAGCGTCTCAACTTAGGACGACCATCCCAAGTTGAGATGAGCCCTTCAATTGAAAATATTAAGTTGTATTGTATTAAGTACTTGTATCAGTGAGGTTCTGTTCAAGAGTTGTAGGGTCTCCAACTTCTATGGATCTCTTGCTAGTCTTAGATAGGTTACAAAGCTTTGCTATACCCCCCGAAAATATATTAAGCACCGAGTGGGCATCGAGAGGGATCGCACGGACCCAATACATCGTAGGGAATGGCAGAAGTGTGCCCCATCATAGAAGAGTAGCGTGAATTGCACTTCGGGGAAATCTGACGGAGTATGAATGGCTCTGAACATCGGGATAGGGAGGGGGCAGGAATGGGCCCCACCCTCCTCTCACACAGGGCACACACCGCTCGGTGTATAAATCATTTCCGGTGGATAAATAATTCTCTTTACATACTAGGCTACCATTCTCCTAGGGCATGGACTATCGAAAATCGAAAAAGAAAAAAGAGAGATAAAAGCAAATATCTTTTCTGAAGATCGGGGGCAGAGTGACTACGACTTGGATATCTAATTAGTACTACTATGCTTGGAAGGGTCTTGTCGTGTCATCTAAAGAGAAGAAACCCTAGCATAGACAAGGGGTGAGCAGTCAAGCAGACATCGATCTTATTAGGAATACAGGGTTCAGTCAAGTCCAGTCGTACTGACTTGACCTGCCCAAGTCTGTCTTAAATGTATCTCCCCTGTATCTGTTAGATGTACTGAATTTACCGTGTCATGATGGGTTTCTCACACCACATTGGTTGTTCTGGTTGTACATGGTGTCATGACTTTCTATTTAAAGCTCTCAAGAGAAGGCCAGGTTTGCTTCAACGACGTTGGTTCTTCGCAAGGCTTTTTTCTTTTTTTTCCTATTCGGTTTCTTGCGCTTTAGAGTTTTGTTGTCTGATATTTTTTGTTTTATTATTTGCTTTGCATGTTTCTCGAAAGTATGGTAGTTGTTGCTGATGACTACGACAACGGGAGGCGGTTTTGGAGCTTCATGGCGAAAGAGACTCATTCAAGGTATAATGAGATCATATTTTTTCATGTTTTGAGATTTTTCTTTGCTCTTATTTATTACAGTTGTTGGTGATACCGATGAAATTAATTTTTTTTTTTAAATTTCTAGGGTTTATACTATTTTGTTTGAACTTAATTATCCTGCTTCACTTTTGTTGTTTATAGCAAATAAGAGGATCTGAAGATAGGGAACAACTCAGGTGATTTTTTCTCTCTTTTCAGTTTACCTTGAACTTTATGTTTTAGGTCTTCAGAACTTCGTGTTCTTCTATGTAGAGTATTGTGTGTATAGATAAATACAAAATGAAGTTGCAGAATGGGATAGGTCAAGAGATTCTAATGTAGCTGGGTAAGTGCTGAATTCGTACTATAAAACTTCATACAAACTGCATATGAATGCTGGACTTCTATTAAATAAAACAATTAATCTCTTCGGGGTTTTGTTTGTTCTTTCATATGATCTTTATGAAGCGAAATAACAAGATCCCCTTTGTTTTATTTCTTATTTAGTCAATTTTATATTCCAGGTAATCTCATCGTAGATAATATAAAATTGTCTCTTATTTGATGGAAGAGATGCTAGGGACAAATTGCGGCAATGGCCACTGGTGAACCAGTTCTTACGGGAACATAATAACTTAACTGCGAATATCTTTCATTTTATAGTTTTGCGAGAAAAACTTGAAAAATAATGCTTAACAATGAACTAAAAAATAGGCGGCTGATTTGAGGAAGTGTTTTCTATATTATATTTCATTTTTGGATCGAATATATATAAAGATTGCAGTGGATCGAATATAAAGATTGCAACACAGTAATGTAGTTGTTTTACTGATTTCTTCTTTGTGGGTGCAGTGGCAAATGGGATGAAATTAATCGTTGTTTTACTGATTTCTTCTTTGTGGGTGCAGTGGCAAATGGGATGAAATTAAGAAATCAACTGTATAACTGATTGTGCACTGTAGGTTCATCTCTGTTCTTTTTCATTCTGGAGTTTATAGTTGTTGTTTTTTAGGTTTTTATCTCATATCAACTTATTTTCCTCTAAGTCTTCTGCAATCATCATGTGGAGACTTTGCAATCTATGTATATTTGGGTTCATTTCTTTTTGCACACAAGAAATAATGCTTGCAAAAAAAACTAAAGTGCCGGAGCAAGGTATAACAATATATCAACAATAATATCCACTTATTTTTGGGTTTTTGAAATTTAGTTGATCTCTTTGCCCAAAGTATGTAATGATGCTTATATGGGTTAAACATATGTATAGATATTGTTTGAGTTTCCGCAGACCTTTAGGCCATGGTTTTTGTGTAATGATGCTTACATGGGTTAAACATCTGCATAAATAAACCCCGCAGAATCTTTTGGGATTATCAGAATGGACCTTAAGCTATTAATATGTCAAAATAAATATTATTTTTGGTGTTATTTAATTTTCTGATACATACGGCTGATTAATTACGGACACTGTGTAGGTTACTTGCTGCCATAATTCAAGCATTAACAATGTTCGAGAAAATGTACCCTGTACAAAATGATGATATACAATAATGTAAGGAGAAATCGGTTCACTTCATTTCAAAATATTCGAGCACCCCATGGTTCATGGTAAAATTTGTCTCGTGCAACTGCATATCTTTGGTACCTTTAATAAGAAACAAGTAATAATTGCAAACTAAGCTTCCTACCAGAAAATATTTGTGGTGTGGACATCTTTTTTACCGGTTTTTGTTTCTGTTAGAAGCTAGGAGCTACATACATGTAAAAATGATCAGAAATAGAATGTTTTGAATTTTCATACGTAATTGCAGTAGGCTTGATTTATAACCAATAAAATTCAGTGGGTTATGTAGTTCCAAGATAAGCTTGGGAATGTGTTTGTGGAAAATACGCAGCTTGCTATTGCTAAAAGAGAATCGCCTAAACAAGTGCGTCATTTTTTAAAAGAGAATGCGTATGGTTATATGTTTTGTTGCTTTGGCAGGTCATCTATGGGAGCATGAAAGCTAGCAGGCTCTGAGGATATAGACTCGCTTGCATTGTTTTCACTTTTGAGTAGATTTTTCTTCATTGTTCATGATATGCGTTATGGTGATATTATATACACCAGCAGCTGATCGATTGAATCTTAATGTTCCATTTATAGCCTTCAAGACAACCTGGTGGTACTATCACAGTTTCACAATTAAGGTATCTCCAAGGGCTGCACAAATCCTTAATTGAGCCATAAACCACCAGTAATTTCATTGATCCTCAGTTAATATTCGAAGTTAGCTGTTTACTTTATATTCTTTTAATTACTCCGTACTACCATAAGTTTAGTTTTGGAACTAAGTCAAATTGATTGGATTTTATTACACAACTATTTGAGTTATCGGTTTCCTATTTGAGTTGGTCACGTACATTTAACATGGATAGAGAGAGGACAAGAAGGGTTACTCTACGATTTTGGTTTTTTCGAGTTTTTTTTTTTTGGTTACTCTATGATAGTTTTTTTTAGTCCATATAGATGTTGCTAGCCTGACAATATCTTTTACAATGTTTTTGGCAGTGTTTTAATATTTTTCTTATCAGCAAAGACCAGCAACCAGGATGTACGCCTTGGTAGGTTAGAGTTTGATGTTTTAGCTCACTGAAATTGATTATCTAAGTCATCATGGCAGCTTGCTACTGCACAGTAGCGTCTGATGATTTCAAACTCAATAATTACATACCTCCTTCATCTGCTTACTTATAAAACATTCACTAAAATCCGCATGAAGCGAACCAAGTTTAACAGTTATTGGCTCCTATATCAGGTAATAAAGTGGATGCTTTAACTGGAGGGCAGGCCACTACTATGTTATTGCCAGATGATACGTGATTTAGTTAAAAACCACGGGCCAGAAGGACTGGCACATCATTTAGCTAGGAAGTTGGTGATAACATGTCATTTAGTGTAGTGTGCAAGGACACAGATGGGCATGCATGGATAACTAATGGGATCACTACCATGACTTGATGCGAACTTGATATATGAGAACTGAAGTTCAAAAAAAAAAAAAAAAAACTATAGCTCAACGAAGTTTGTTTTGCAAAGGTGTCGAAGTTGTGTGACTGATTAGCAATGATGGTTCACGAAAATACAAATTTTTGTTGCCCTTCCGTCAACTTCTATTCCTCAGTTTCACATTCCTTTTCCCGAGATAATCAATATCTAAAGGAATGATTCTACGTTGACGTCGTAGAATCCCGGATTACAAGTGATATAGCCCCTGGGCTGACCGGGATTATTGTATCCAAAAACATCTACCACAATTGCTCAAACAATAAGAAAAATGATAAAATCATGTCTAATAAACATGTGTGGAGATCGAAGCGGCTCAAACAAGAAGAAAATGATAGCATGAGATCCAATAAACAAATGCGGAGTTCGAAGGGCAACTGGTTGCCAAAATTGGTCATCAATAGTGTGAGAATAACGAAAATAAACAAGTGGACATGCACTTCTTATGTAACTTAATCAGAAACAATACCTAACCAATAAACTACTCCCGTAAAATGGTATCCCATCAACTCCAGTAAGAGGAAGTCAGCGGTTCAATCCCCGATATTATAAAAAGGTTTCTGTTAAATTAATTGTATAATGGGTTGAGCGGTGTTGGGTCTGACAGAAGGGCCAGTCCAACTGGCTGGGTTTCTGTAGGAGCCTAGGTCCGGCTTTCGCGTATAAAAAGAAAAAAAAACCAATAAAACAATATTTTCTTCCACAGAAAAGAAAATGATTACTACTATGCTTTTTTTTTTACAGATACACCGAGTAATCTTAAAATAATTGTATGGAATTCATAAAAAAGAACGAAGAAAAAAAAACTCAAGCGCTAAAATATAATACTCATGACAGACTTTCTGGTTTTAATTCTCAATGAGAAATTTAAGCATGTCTATGGAAATCTAAGATTGCACTTCTCCGATTAAACACGCATCAATTTGGTTATCGAGAGGTAAATGAAATTATTACATACATTAAGTTTTACTGAACCACAAGATATTCCAATGAATTGTGCAAATAAATTCTTAGATTTCCCACTTTGTATTTGATTTTTTTTCTCCATCGTTTAAATTCTTATTATTCAATTTTAATGATCTCCATGTAAATATATTTTTATGTTTGTCGAGAGATAAAGAAAACTAAGAGAAAATCATAGCTTAATAAAATTAATACTTGGCATAAGCTTAATAAAGTACCAAAAAAGTTACATGATATATTTGAGATGGAGAAATTTATATAGAATCAAGCAATTAAACTACATCAAAGAAAGAAAAAGAAAAAATCAATTAAACGAGATATATTAAGATTATGATGTACCATGATCTCTCGATAACTCTCCACAAAAAAAAAGTGAAGCATATAATGATGATGGACCAAAAAAGGAAAAATTATATAAGAAAAAAAGAAAAACATAAGCCCCATAAGTCAAAGAATATTAGATTTGCAAAATGACTAAAAAGGCATAGCTTTAGCAAATATATGAACCGGAAGTAAATACTATAAGATCGGAAGCTGTTGAAATCCCAAATGCTTCAAAAAAAAATGTTGCAATCCCCTGACTTTTTAATTTTTTTATCTTCCATAGATTTTCATTAGTTTACTGAATGTTTCATTAGTTCTTAGTAGTTTTTTAGTAGCTTATTGATTTTCTATTAGGAGTATCGCATAATATTTTTTGAGAAATGATTCCGTGCATCGCACGGGTGAAAAACTAGTAAAAATAATGGAAATCAGCATATCACGGGAACAAATATTGTCGTCTTGGAATCCGAAAATCGGTGAGAATGGAGATTTGCACTTGAAACACTGATGTGAAAAAAAAGAACACCCATTTCCCTCGGAATACACATAATATTAAAGTAGACCACCACCCTTGCATCAGTTAGGCGGACAAAATAAGCTGCTTTTCCAGACACAATGATCAGTTGTGATGTTTCCGTCCTTGTAGTGATGCTCAAGCATTAGCCGACGAAAACAATAAAACAAAGCTTTAAGATCTTTGGCACTACGTAACCAGCAACACACATAAATCTTGCGAACATTCACATCAATGCCACTAAATCTAAAATATACCTTCGACGTAGATATCATTAGCTATATTTAGCTCATCAAGTTGAGCCACCAAGTTCTTGAGAGTGCGGCTGGTTTTCCAGACCATAACCTGACCATTTACCAAGGCATCATCTTACTTCTTGATCAAATTATTCAACCGCGACACTTTCTGATTGTGTGGCCTTTCTTTATCAGCTTCAATATCCTCAATAGGTTTTAAAGCACAACCATTGTTCCTCAAGTTTTTCCCTACAAGACATTCAGAATAGTAATCATCCTTCTTAGCGACCCACGCATACAGACCTTCCTCTACCAAACCCCCAAGGTTATCCAAAGCATAATGTTTTTCCCTAAATTGGTTGTAATTATACTCACTCTCCAAAGACATTGCATGAGTAAAGCCCAACCAATCTTCCGTAAAATCCATAATCGCCTGACCAGTAGGGCTATTCTCAGGACCCCATATAGTACGTACCTTCACAGGATTAAACCCAGCCAACTGCTCCTTAATCGCCTTGTTACTGATATCTATGACCTTACTCACAACAACAACTTTCCATGGGTATACAAATTTTTTCTTACCCACCACAGTAGATGATGAACCAACATCCCTGGAAAACTCCTTAGCAGATTTGTTCTCCAAATAGCGAGCTAGAGCCCTATGATTGGATTTACCTCGAAATTTAAGGGAAGATCTCATCTTACCAGAATCCTTAGCATGTTGAACTAAATGATCATATGCATAGGTTTTTGTTTTTTACCTATACGATAAGGACATTTATACATAGAATTACTTTCTGCTACTATAACTAAACCATTTTATAGCATTTTAATATGCTTTTTCTTCATAACGTGGCATTTCACTCTCACTTTCGCTCTCACATCTGTTTTCTTCTGATGAATAAATCTCATCTATTTTTCTTTTTGGAGTAGGAGAAGAAGAATCCATTCTTGAACAACTCTCTGATTTTTTTACTAACTATATCTCCTAATGTCTCTGATATGTTTTAATGGTTTCTACGAACTCACAATGCTTCTAAGATTCCAGATGAATGCTTAATATATTGTGAAAACCTAGGGTACTTGATTTCGAGATACATACCCTTTGCCTAATACCCATACCCACTATTGTCTTCCGGCGGGGCCCACTTGGACCCACCATACCAAAACTGTGAGAGATTTTTCCCCATTTTCCTTTTGTTTTCGTGGTTCAACAGCTCGGTCTGTTTAGAACTACTGTTACCTCTATATTGGATGTCAGTCTCTTGTCACATTTCAGTCATTTACGTGTGGTACACAGGGTATGTCTGTCTCTTGTCTTTTCAGTGACACACGTATAATCTTAGTAAATCTTAATACACCCCTACGGGGACGGAAAAGCAGACGTCTTATATTCCCCAGGACAATTTCAGTGGACCCACATTTCGAAACAAGGGAAATGATTAATTTATCGGAAGAAAATCCAATAAGTATATTGCTTGGGTTTCGTCTCGTCTAGTCTAATCGGTTAGAGAGTAGTACAGTTGAGCGTAGATAACATAAACTCTAGACTCTAGAGTTCTAGAATCAGTAAGTTTGTAACCAGGAGGAGGAGAAGCAGACATCAAATATTAGCTGTCTAGGATAGGTAGTGGCCTGGGTTTGGAAACGGGTCAATAAATTCTAGCGATTCAACTTTAGATTAAATTTTCACTAATATGTTTGCAGATTTAAATAATATGATTCATGCGCACGCGTAAGCCCACACATGTAGGGAATTAGTCATTTAACGGTTAGTTTCAATATCCGGGAAATATATTTTTTATTTTTTGTAGAAGTAAGGGAAATATCCAGTTTATATAAAAAAAATAGATAAGTGAAAACGAGACATATTCACCATTTTCCCTGGAACAAGCATGTGAGAATAATAATTCTTCACGGCGATGAAGGTGCAAAAACCAAGTTAAAGTTACTCTTAAAAATCCAAAAATTATGTTTTGCACTTGAACACTGATGTGAAAAACCAACTTCCATTCATCACAAGTGAAAAATGAAATATTCCCTGAATACTTGAGACAAAAATAATTCTTCTCTCGATTCTAAATAGAGGCGCAAGACACAAGTTATAATTATAAACTCCCTCACTTTAGATGATGTTTTTGGAATTTTCATGTATATTAAGAAATGGAGAGAGATATGAAGATTGTCCATCTATACCCTTAAGAAAAGTCTTCAAACATTACAGTTAAACCTCTATAATTTAATAGCCTTGGGACCACTAAATTTTATTAATTTAAAGAGATATTAAAGTATTATTGACTATTGACTACAGAAAATTAGATATTCATCAATTGGAAACTGGTGGTCAATAACCATAATTAAACCATCTAAATTGTTGGTCGGTCATTAACCGTAATTAAGGATGAAATACAATTAGATTTGAATTTCAAAGAAAAACAAGCAACTATTGATTCATATTTTTCCTAAAGTTTGATATGTATAAAAAACTTTCAATTTTTTTATTAGTGATTATATTAATTTATATAATACATAGGACCTATAAATAGTTAAGGGAGATTTTTGAACCGTATTAAATTATTATATTATCGAAATTATTATTTTAGCACTATAGGCCCAAGAAGGGACCAAGAAATTTTATTATTTTAGTGAGATTATTATTTTAACGAGTATTAATTTACAGAGGTTCTACTGTAATTGCTATTAGTGCATTAAATTTTTTTTTATAGTTCCTAGAAAAAAGTTAGGGTGTTATATTTTGTGGAACAAAAACATCATCTTTAATGGAACGCAGGGGAATATTCCCTTTTTCACTTATGAGTTTAGCACTTGGGCACTAATGTGAATAAGACAGCTTCCACTCATCACAAGTAAAAAGAGAACTATTCCCTCACATAATATAGTTAGTATAAGACAACACATTTAATGCACGTAAAAACCACAATGTTTCACTCCAAATAATGTGAGAAAATAAGTGAAAACGGGTCATTCACCATTTTTCCTGGGAACAAGCATGTGAGAATAATAATTCTTCACGGCAATAAAAGTGCAAGAATCAAGTTACTATAAAAAATTAAAAGGAAAATTATGTTTTGCACTTGAATACTGATGTGAAAAAACCAACTTCCACTCATCACAAGTGAAAAATGAAATATTCCCTCAAATAATAGTGCAGATAATGCAGGTAAATAAACAGTATTTCTCGCCGAATACATGAGACATAAATAATTCTTCGCTCGATTCTAAATAGAAGCGCAAGACACAAGTTATAGTTATATACTCCCTCCACTTTAGATGATGTTTATAGAGTTTTCATGTATATTAAGAAATAGAGAGAGATATGAAGATTTTCCATCTATACCCTTAAGAAAAGTCTTCAAACATTAATTTCCTCCTCCATCGTGACCTGATTAGATTTAGAAATTAAGCAATCTAGGATATTGCTTGTGTTTCACTTTCGCTAGTTAGTTAATTCTTATTGATGGTGTTTTAATATAACCATTGAGGCCTTCGGCACAAAAGGTTCAAAGATATTATGTGGTGTTTACATAATCGAACATAACTATCTCCCTATCTCCTTCGTCGCACTTAAAATTTAAAATATGGTGCACAATCAATTCATTACGTGATATTCAGACCTCTTTGGAAATTCAAAATTATCTTTTTTTTTTGGTGAAAAATCAAACCACGTTTCATTCAATCCAAAAAGGTGATTACATGATTGTTTACAAGAACAAGAACATAAAAATACAAGAAGATTAGAACTCAAATACAAATAAAGATACCAATTACATGTAATTTACGAAGAGAAAGAGCAAAATACCGCAAAGATACTCAATTTTTGTATGAAAAGTAGAGAGAAAAGATGGCATAATCCGGAATCAATTCCGACCATTTTGATTGTTTGTCTTCTATAACAAGAGATACTCCAAAAATAAAGGAGTGCTTATCCCATAGTCTTGTATATATGAACGAAAAATCTGGATGCCCTAAATCCCTTTTGTTGAAGATGAACTCAAAACGATGCCGTGTTGAATCGTCGATGTTCTCGGATCTAGAATAACATGTCATGAACCAACCAACAAAGATTGAACAAATCACCATCAAAGTGAAGAAATAATCTCTCTCAAAATGAAAAAAGAATCGCCGAAAAAGTAAAGATAAAATCACCAAAATGGTGAAGAAATGTGTCAAAAGACACCACAAATTAAAAAACAACATCTTGTTCAATCATAAAATATACTAAAACAAAAGAAAAACAATACAAAAGACTCAAACAGATAATGAGACTCTGAATTCCATGATTTATAAAGGCTGATACCAGTATTATTGGGGGTTGATACTATTTAGTTGATCCAACATCCAGGATCACTTAACATCTTGAGATGGTATCAACCCTTAATAATACCAGTATCAGCCCTTATAAATTGTGCTAAATTCTTCAATTGAAAGTTTCAAAGTAGAATCTCAAAATGTCTCTCTCAAAAAGTTCCATCCTAACCAGTTGTGTGTAAAAAGGGTTTAGCACCCAAAAGTCAAAACACTTAGGCCTCTTCCTATGCACATGTCAAAACATGATATTTGGCATATATGCACCCACTATGGGTATGCCAAACTGCCAAACTCATATGCCTATATGCCAGTCCTGGCATATAGGCATACGAGAAAGAGTTTCTATCAAGCGATAGAGACTCCATCGCGCGATGGTCTTTCCATCGAGCGATGGTCAGACTATCTCCAAGTAATTTTATATATATAAATATTCTCCGTCTCTCCTACTTTCTCATTATTCTATTATATTTTTATATTTAAAGGGTCCCACTAAATATATTATATCACTAAAACTTTTATAAATACCCCACCACATAAATACAAATATATTTTTTATTCATTAGGGCCCCGCCCAACACAATTAAATGTCTGTTTTTAATCAAGTTTGACATGTCTTCCATAGTGGGGAAACTCATTTGCCATGCCACATGGCATGCCAAACAACATATTTTTGCCATACCCATAAGAATAGGCCTAAATGGAAAATAAAAATATCCAATACCAATTAACAAACAATAGGTTACATCGTTGACTTTGAATAATAACTACCAATGACAAGTGCAAAACAATTACCTCACATCCAACTAGATACACGTTCAATTTTTCCGGCTTTTTAATATTCAAATGTTGTGCTGAAATATGAAAAATAAAATAAAATAAAAGAATCACCTTAATGGAGGTGGGACAAATTTATAAGATGCTTCACACACATCTCAAAGAGGCCACAAATATCTCAAGGGCCCACGCATTTTCTTTTAATAAGTATTTGTAGTATTGTATTTGACTTTCTTGGAACATTAAACATCAACTATAAATGTAAAATTATAATGTAAGTTTGTACATCATTCATTTTTCTTCCCTTTCTTTTTGTATCCCTGAGATGATGAACGTGGATCTCCGACTTTATAATTTCCAACTTCCCATCATCCTTTGCAGCATTTTAAGGCACCGATGGAGGATGCTTACATAATCATCCTTTATCAATGCGGATAAATTCTCTCTCTAAGAGGCCGTCAAATCCTAGACCCAGAACCATTTTCGTACTACCACCATCTACTGAGATTGACATCTTAGGGGACACACTCACCCGGAAGTTGCTCCTATCCCTAGGAAGCTGAAATCGAAAAAAAAAGAGAGGGAGAAAAATAAATGTCTTTTCGGATGATCATAGGGGGAAGACTACGACCTAGAAATCTAGTAATAAGTACTATGCCTGTGCCCTGGAAGGGTCTTGTCATGTCATATAGAGAAAAGAGACCCAGTATAGACCGAGGGAAGCAGGCATCAGTCTATGACGGCAGTGCTACAGAGACACCGGATTTATACACCACTATGTGGCGCCTATATTAACCGCAGTAGTTCTTTATGGACCGTCATATTGAACTACATGAAAACTAATTAGACACACAAACTGTGGACCCCACCCCCAAGAGAAATGCAGGGGGTCCCACTTTTAGGTATAGTTGTGAGTATGTTGTTTTCAAGTAGTTTATTTACACGGTTTGTAGAGAATTTTTATATCAACCGTTGCTTTCCTCCCACTCTACCCCACCAGGAAAAACAAGGGGCCCCTTGTTTACTACGTTCCAAAAAATAGGCGTCTTTGTAGCAACTTCGATCATTTATCACATTCCAAAAAAAATATGTTTAAGCTTAGAAAAAAAAAGTTTGATTGACACCTAGCTTCAGCCAGGGGAAGCCTGTGTGTGCAACTGTGCATACATGATCCGCCCCTATTTGTTCCGAAGATTCTTAACCTTTATGCACAATACCCGCCCATCGTATCCAAACCCTCCCGTACCCGCAAAATCCGTGGGTTTTTAATCCAAACCCGCCCGTTGTGGGTGCGGGGTTGGAGGCAAAGAAGGACACCGTTGCTTATAGAGCTTTGTAGGTTTTCGGCTAATCTGTTCTGTGGAATGCATGACTTGCAAATAGTTATGAAAATGAAAACCCGCTGTCTATGGGTGCGATGTTGGTTAAACCGAAACCCGCCCAACCCGTAGCGGGCGTGTAACAAAACCCGCCCGCTATTTGGTTTTAGCTTATACCCACCCAATCTCGCCCATGTGCATCCCCTTTATGATGGTCGAAAGAAGGTAGAAATACAATTCTTCACCTGGAACATTGGTGAAAAAACAAGTATGCACAGACAAACTTCACAAAAAGGGTGAAGCGCAAGGAAATAAATAACGTTGTTATTCTACACAGTACCTCGATCCTCGACAAATAAATAAATTTTCTGTTCCCAGACTTGGATAAAGGGAATAAATGAATAACCTCGATAAATGCATTAATGAATAAATCCTCCACGAAATTATAAGTGAATAATTACTAAATTCCGTACCAAAATTGTATTGTAGTAGATATTAGACTAGAGTACTATTACATCCATTTAAAATATTTATTATAAGAATTCAGCTCTTCCAAAATAAATACATTCAAAATTGATTTTTTTCCTTCACCTCTTTATTTTTTGTAATGGTGCACAACTTCAAGAATATTATGCTTCAAAAAAAAATAAAAATAAATGAACTTCTAGAATATTTTACTATGTGTGGTACATAGTAATTTTTAGTGGAGGTTGTTATTTGAGAAGCCTCATTTGATATGGCACCGTTATTACATGGTTCCGGATTGGGATCCATAATTTCTTCAGAGATAGTTAATGAGACGTAACTGCAATATTCTTGCTAGGATTGATTCATCAAAGGGTGATTGTAAATATGTGGATTTTTTACTCCCTTTATATATTAATTTGGAAAAAAAGAGTCCTTTTTACCATAGATACTCGATTTCCTAATTGAATTTGGATTTCCATAAAATTCCAAACATCGTAGGTAAGGTTTACCTTTTGAGATTTTAACTTTTAAACCAATCATACTTTGCCAAGTGTCCTCGTTGAATCCATAATGAATGTAGTTTCCTTTTTTTTTTTTTTTAATTCTTTTCCTATTTTTTTAAACTAATCATACGTTGCCAAGTCTCCTCACCAATTCCAAATTGAATTTGATTTCCTTTATTTTATTTTCTTATTCTTTTTAAACTAATCATACGTTGCCAAGTGTCCGCACCAAAATGTTGAAAAGTTTTTTTTTCTTCGGTCACTTGGGAAACGGGGATAAATGAATTCTTAAAAAATTCCCATAAATGAGTAACCTCCACCCAAGAGGTGGTATTTTGGGGAACTTGGAAAGTTTTGGAATTGTTGTTTTTGTGATGAAACCATTTTTCTACGAAAATGCTTCCCATTTACCGGATTTTCAATAATGCTTGTTGTACCGCCTAGTTAGCAATTCGGGGTACGGGTAGTAATTCAAGACGACATACGTACGGGAACTGTAAGGATTCAGATAGGTCGGATTCAGTCAACGGTTCATTTTTGGGACAGTAGTTCGGAACGACATACGCACGTGCATATTCGTTTTATAAATGTGAGTTCGACACTTAAAATTCGGCTTACATATATGATAAATTTATAAGTATTGTGACCTTATTACGAGACTAATATTGTTTGTATATGATTTTAAGATGGATTGAATTCAAAATCGATTGAATTCAAAAAATGTTTGGAGACTGCAACACGCCAACACGTTTGTTATGTTCTATTTCTCAATACGGGTTTTGAGACTGTAAAAGAAATTTTGTGATCCTGGCCTCCTTTTTTTTTAGCAAAAATTGATCCATTTCACCCAAATTCATCTTAGTCCAGATAATGGGTCAATTTCATGTTGCATTAGACCAGTGATACACTAAGTGAGAATGTTTATCAACTTTATTTAAGCACGACCACCACAACACAGTCATTTGAGTTTGACACAAAACCACATCTGCAGAATATTAGAGAATTGTTAGGAGTTGTAAAACATCACATTAAAGAGGAGATTGTTAGTTAATGTGATGTGCAGAATATATTCTTCACTTGAACTAGTATGTTAGTTAGAGTGATGTTTTCATTCTTCACATGGACTAGAATGATAGTTCATGTGATGTTTCTGTTTTGCACAAAAAGTTGTGTAACCTATACATCCGGCCATCCGTTCATCAGGCAATCCCTTGGTTTCCCGTCATAGTTGTGTTTCACTTGATATATTTGTTTCCTAACTATTCCTAAAAGGATATATTTATGGAAAAAAGTCTAGATTTCCTTCCAGTACTCTTAACCCTAAAAAGATGTGTTTATTTATAATTTCATTAATGGATCTATGAAGGCCATTGTAAGCTGCAGGAATTGATGAGAGATGCAGCACTGCTAGATTTCCTTCCAGTATTCTTCATCACCACTCGTGTTTTATTGCTTATCGCCTAACAAGTTTTAATATCATGTAAACATCAGTATTCTCCCTTCAGCGGTACATTATCCCGGTCAACGTAGCATCTTACTGATTGTTCCAACTCCAGCGGGTGCCAGGGGTTCTCTCTTGCGGGAATTCTGGCGGTGACGCCCACGGTCAGCGTAACATCATTCCCCAAGGGCTCCATGTGACCCTTCATTCCCTCTCACGGGATTTGTGGCGGTGATAGTGGTGGTCATCCTAGCATCACTCGTATAGAAGCAAGAGAATGATTTAGTGACCGTGGAAGAAACCGGGAGAAATCTCGTGGCATTAATACAGGTGGGCCCCACATCCACATGTATTACTCATAGAAGCGGGGGCTCTAAAGCATTTTCGAGCTGAGAAAGCGAAAATGCTCGGAGGTGGTCGGGGATGGAAGTGATGGAAGGAGGTGAAGTGATGATGACATATGGCCTAACCAATGCATAATTTCGGTTGATGATGACATATGCCCTAAGACCAAAATGCATGTACCAATCAAGATATGTCTCTTCTGGAGCTCCGAGACCAAGAGTGCTTCAGCGTTATGCTAAGGTTATTTTGGTAACCATCCAAACTCTTTTTCCTTTTAATACGAAAGATCCCCTCTCCATAGCCTCACTGACCTACTAATCGTGTTATTACCTTTCGTGTATTGCTGGATTATATGGTAGTCAATAATGCTAGGTTGACCGCGAATAATCCCGCAGGGATAACCGCGTGAGAGATAAAAAAAGGTGGTGGGTCCCACCATTAACCCCACCCCCTGCAAATCTCTCCAACAATGTTACACATACCGCCCCTGTCACCGCCAAAAATCCTGTGGATCTGATCCAAGGGCTGAGAGGGGAGCCCTGGGAGAGATTTGCAGGGGGTGGGGTTAATGGTGGGACCCACCACCTTTTTATATCTCTCACGCGGTTATCCCTGAGGATTATTCGCGGTCAACCTAGCATTATTGTCCCACACCCAACCCAACACATTAACCTAAATCATTATTACAAATAAAAAAACATCAGCAAAAGCACAAAACACTTAACTTTCCGAATGCTCAATAATAATGCTTGATCTACAATGTATTCTTCTTAATCAATAGCGTTAGAAAGCACACAAAACTTCCAACTTTGCGTATGCTGAAGAAACGTTCAATTTACCTTCCATTGGATGCAAAATACTGTTGTCGGAGAATCGTTCAATCTTCTATCTTAATGCTTGTTAATAATTGTTAAAAACTTCAGTGTACTTATCTTTCTTCCTCGAATCTCCGGCCACAGTATATTGCTCCAATGGAAGGTAAATATATATCTTCACGGTCCTATATTAAGAATAAATTCCGGAAAAAGAAAAGAAAAAGATTTCCTTATTATTCCAAATCAGTTTTTGTTTATATAATGGTTATAGGTTTCTTCGAATTAGCATTGAATTATAAAAAGGTAAACATATGGAAACCCTCATAATTTTCTTTGCCATTTCCCCCCCCATCTAATTCAGTTCATGACCCCGATCTAATCTCATAACCCAGTTTGTTTCCATTTTGCAGCCATCAACACCACAATGCAAAGAATATTCTTTACAAAAAATTGTTTGGTTTCTTCGAATTTTGTTTATATATGACCCTGATCTAATCTCATAACCCAGTTTGTTTCGATTTTGCAGCCATCAACACCACAACGCAAAGAATATTCTTTATAAAAAATTGTTTGGTTTCTTTGAATTTTGTTTATATAATGGTTAGGTTTCTTCGAATTAAAAAGGTAAACATGTGGAAACCCTATAATTTTATCCTTAAGAATTTTCTTTGCCTTTTTTTTCTTCCATCTAATTCAGTTCATGACCCTGATCTAATCTCATAACCCAGTTTGTTTCGACTTTGCAACCATCAATACCACAACGCAAATTCTTTTTTGTGTTTAGCCCTATATATCCGGTTTGCAGAATGTTTTATTTGTTATATGTCGTGATAACATGTAGTATTATGCAGCTTGGAAGAATGAAGGTGGATGAATGATTTAAGGTAATTCTCTACTGTTACATTATATCAGTCGATACTGAAATCTGTTATTATCTGAGACAAGTCCAGCAAAGTTCGTGAGTGGTTAATTGACAGGAATACAGGATGTAAATGTATATTCAAGTCTGGCCTCTATCACCCGAAGTAACCCCTTTATCTGTTTGTTTGTGCAGCTCTGACCTGAATGAGGGTATCTGGCATTTTGGATATGCAAGTATTATGTCGATGAGCTTAACCCTGGATTTGTTCATGGTTATTTTGCCATTTTTTATTAAATGCAACCACACCTTTTGTTGAAGAAGAAAATCCTTGTCGAAATTCTATAGGTCGTATTCTGGTCGTTTAAAGATGCAAAAATTCTGTTAAACAAAAATACAAGTTGCTTGATTGGCTGCTTGGTTGGGCTTTTAGTTTTTTTTTTTTTGGGCTTGCTTGCCTTTTTCTTTGGTTATCAAAATTCACCTAATTTGCGGATTTAGCCGGGATCAACCGTTCATTTGTGGATGGATGTCCGGGCCGTTCGTTAATGGTTTGGATGCCGATGGAATTTTGAAATCCAACGGATAACGGATCCGGCCCTGATACAACCTTGAAAATCCGTTGGACATCCATATCCGTTAAATTAAAATAAAGACACACAGCAGTAGGAAAAGAAAAGAAGAATATGCTTGATTGAAGAAACAAGATAAAAAAAGAAGTAGATATTCAGCAAGTAAAATTCTAGGATAAAAATTTAGCTAACCCCAAAATGCCATTTCATTCCTCTACAGCAGACACCACTAATAAACTGTAAACTACTTCCTCCTAAATGTCAAGATTCAAGAATCAGTTTTTTGTTGTTGTCCGTCTATACATAGGCATGGTTCCTGTTCTTAGATCACTCTTTCCATACCCCTAATTATGATAGTCTTGTTACACAAAATAATTTAGTACTGTATTTCGTTTTCATCAAAACGAAAAAGAGTAAAACAATAAAGAAGGTGGGATATATATTTATAAAACCGTACAAGGTCCCTATGGTTTGGCTTACTTTTGATGATATCCATAAAACATTGGGGCCAACCGGCCAAGAACAATGGTCAAGCCTTTTCCTTGTTCATTTGACTTCCCAAAATTTCCAAGTCTCCCAAATTATCTTGGTTAGAGGTTATTCATTTATTGATCATCCATTTATTGAGCATTCATTTATCCCCTTTAACCAATCTTTTTTTTATGGCAGTGACTAAATACAACCCTCACTTGGGTTAAATACAATCCAAATTTTGATTTATTGTACTTTAAAAACAACTAAATACAACCCAAGTCAAGTCAAATCCGAATGATTATCCAAGAGTTATTAACCTAAAATAACTAATTGTTTCTAATTAACCAAAATTGATGTGAAAATTCCTAAAACTCTAGTGCTTTCACCGTCAGATTTTACTTAAGTAAGTTAAATCTTTAAAAAAAAATAAAAAAAATATTAATATATAATACTTATGTTTACTTTCGTGTTTTTCTCTCTGCGTGAAGAATTCTCTCTCCAACTTTTCTGAGTGCAAAATTAGGGTTCCACCTAAATTTCTCCAAAATGAGGGAAGGGCTATAGCCCAGATTATCCCCTTGCAAGGCCTGTCCCTGACGGTAAGGCTTTGGTGTAGAGTACTTGTAGTTGCAGGAAATCCTACACTACACCCCTCACAAGATTTCATTAACATTCAACTCATTTTAGATGAACAATCTTAATTTTATTGATGAATCTTTGAACAATCTTACAAGAAAAGATAAAAGAATCAAGAATAACCACTGCTCTAGGTTTTCTCTCTCCTATTTACTTGCTTCTTACTCAAAAAAGATCTCTTTCTTTCCTTTACCACTGAATGACTATTTATAGGGAAATACATAGTGGATGACAGCTAATTTATCCTTTATTTTCGGATATGGTTTGCGATATTCTCGCAAACTTACAAATGTTAATCTCACTCTCTAATTTTCGCAGAACTCTCACATCTTTCTCATGATTCTAACTGACGTCGTTTATTATATCATTTTTGAAATTATTCTGCGACGTTGTTGTGTTGTGTTGTTGTTAATTTCGATAAGGCATTATTGCTGCGAGATTCTGATCCTACATCTTGCCTCTTCTCATATCTTCCCTGCAAAGTAGAGAATGATGTGAGAAATGCCGCAGCTGTTCATCTCTTCATATTCTGTATTTATCACACGTATTTCTCCTTCCATCTGTTTCTTGACACGTCTTCTGTAACCGCTATTTTTCAACAGCTCACGTCTTTTCGTTTTAATGGTGTTTATTTCTTCGAGTAAAAAATCTCCTTTATATACTCTTCTTACTCTTATTTCCAGTTTCTTTTTACTTTCTCTTCTCTTTTTATTCTCTCATCTCTGCAACTCTGTTATTCTTCTGCAAGTTCTGCTACTGTAATTTTTCCCCCTTCAATCTTCTTACTTTTCATTCATTCCTATACTCTATATTCAAATATGCCTCCAAGTGGTCATAGACATGAGAAGAATTAAAATATGTCTAAAAAGATCTTGTTGAGAAAGGTTTCACACTTTCTACTATTCCCGGTGAAAGTGCCAAGTCAATTCTTTCTGTCAGACTTTTCTATGATCAGTATTGTGATGATCAATCAATCATAATTTAGCTAGATCGGATTCTCGCATATCTCCCCATTCCTCTTTATGACCCAGATATTCCTCTATTCTATGAAATTCTCGCTCACTCGGGATTTTCGCGAGCTATCTTCCAACTGAGTGGGGATTGCATCCGTCTGATGCTAGAGTTCGCTAACCGTGGTGCTGGTAAAGGATCTCTGTACTCCAAAGAACTTAGGGATCCTAAATTCGCAGACTTGGAGATAATTGCTGAGAAATACACAGTAGCGAGTTTCTTTGAAATTATGAATTGATCTCCATGAAGAAAGAGAATACTCGCTGGGGTATTCTTGAAAAGGAAAGATAACATTGATGAAGCTAAAATACTCATGCAAGACATTGATTGGCATTCTGGTAAGAACACAACTCCTCGCCAATCCAAAGATGATAAATGGTGTGTTTTTCCCTTGATGCTAAAGGACCTTACATTGCTGGGTCAAATGTTCTTCCTGAGAATCTCTGCTATCAACCTTGGGTATTCTCTTGGCCCGAGAAGGAGAAAGAGGTATGTTTCTTCCAGTTTCGCTCACTTTATATTCTTTATTTGTCTTTATTCTTTTGTTCGCTGACTCTTGCGACATTCTACAGATCCAAAACTGAAAGATAGTTATAACAGGACTGGGAAGCTAGTACCTTGTTAGCTCTTCGCTCATACACAGATGAGGTAAGAAATATTCTCTTATGATTTTAAAATATATTGTTGCCTCTATTTCTTATTTCTATCTGTGTGTGAAGATTATTGCTGAAATAGAAGAGCCTGCCAATGTTGCGAAGACTGGTGATAAAGGCAAAGGTGCTCTTCGCAGGGAAAAACCAACTGCTCCTCCTTCAAAGAAAAAAAATCCGTTTCCTCTCCTTCAAATATTCCTTCTCATGAAAACTCCGAGAATGATGAGGATGATGAGGATAATGATGACCTTGCAAATGAAGATTCTCCATCTGAATCTTCTATGGCTAAGCTCTCTGGCCTCTTTTCTGATTCTTTGCAAGGAATGGGAGATAGTCAATTCGCTAACACTGTAAAGCTCTCGCTACAATTTGCGATGTTCCTTTGGATGGTGATAATTCTCTTCGCGGAGTTTCTAGATCAGTGACTCCCAATTTCCTGCATTCTTAATAGTCTGGTATGCTTTATCCTTTTACTTCTTCATTGTTGTAACTCAAAATCTCTTTCTATTTTAATACTTTTTATATTTCGCAGGCTGGAAAAGCTTCTTTCGCTGTTGCCTCAGATCTAGAGAGGAGACGCGAAATCTTGAAAGAAGAATCTTCAATTTCGCGAAAGAATGAGGAACTGGAAGCTGAAGTCAAATGTCTTCGCGAGAAAACAGACAACTAGAAATTGATTCTTCGTATAAGAACAAAATCTCTAGTCTTCAGCAAGCTAATAATACTCTATTATGTTACTTTTCTCCTTTCCTTCATTCATTCATCCTGTTTTTTATCTTATTTAATTGATCCTTTTTGCAGACATTTATGGTCTTTCTGATGAAGCTACCATTCTTCGTTCATTTCCTAATGCCTTGGATAATGATACCCTTCTTGAGCGTCTTAATAAATCTTTAAATAGTTTCTCAAATGATAAAATTTCATCTCTTTCTCTGAATGAACTAAGATCCAAATTTCGCCTCTTAGAATTGACCATAGATCTAGTTTAGGCTTAGCCAACCGATTTAAGCGTCTCTTCTTAATTCTAAAGAGAAAATCAATGAGCTGAGAACCAAAATTAGCGTCTCATAGATGATAAGGATCGCATCTCTGATCAAGGTGCTAAGGCTTTGGCGAAATTCCAAGAGCCCTTCTTGAAGTTCAACTTGAACGAGATGAAGCTAACCGCAAGAATACCGAGCTCTGTGCGAAAGAGAAACCAAATTCGTTCTCGTCTTCTTATAAGTAATGAGGATGAATTCGCTTGGGCTGCGAAAATCTTAGATGCCAGAAAAGATTTAGGTGTAAATGTTAGTCTCCAAGTTGAGCATACACCTTGATTAGAGATATGATTTCTGACAGAGAAGGTTATTAACTGTTCTTCTACTAATCTTTTGTTTCTTATGAATTTTCATCAAGTTATTAATTGATTGCCTTTTGCTCAGATTCTGAAAGTAGATATCGCAAAAGATTGAGGAACTTGAAGCTGAAAAAGAGGAACTCGCAAAGAATCTTTCTTCTCGCAACGACAAGTATTCTAGATTAAAGAATCAAATCAAGATCACTGTTGCGAACTTTAAGAATGATGCTATGCATTTTCGCAATCAAACTATTCAAATGGTTTGTGATGACCATAGTATTCCTCATTCTGATTATCCTTGTCTCTTGGAGGAGATCCAAAGAACATTCCCTCTGATTATTTCTGATAGCGAAGCTGATGATGAAGAATCTGATGTGATGAAGGTTCTGATGGTGAGAAGGTCTGATGGAGATGAAATTCTGATGCAGACGAAGAAGGGAACAAGTCTGATGAAGATGATGAAGGATCAACTAAGAAGTAGTCTTTGTTTCTTTCTTTAATCTTCTGTAATACTTGTACATTTATTCCTCTTTCTGTATATTTGCGAATTCTTTTGGTTTCCATATTCCTTAATATATGAGTTTCTTTCATTTTGACCTGCATTCATTAAAACAATTCTTCCTTGCAATATGGTTAATCAATATAATCATTAATTTTTGCGTAAATCTATCATGTGGAGACAAATAACATTTTCTAATTTCATTCATTCCCATACTTGCCTCTGTTATTTGTATCCAAATGAGAGATTTTGCAGATTTTTCTTTTTTGTGCCTCAACTTCGCAGTTGTTTATTATAATTTCGCAATCTTATGCGAAGTGAATTTTGATTCTTTTCAAAATCTCATTCCTGTGTGGTCTTATTTTGCCTTCCTATTAAAGGTCTTATTATGCCACCTCTTGTCATTGCGACAAAATCGCAGGACGTTCTTGCACTTTCATGCAAAAACCCATTGATCTTGCCTTAACTTTTTCTTTTGTATTATGGCCTCTTCAGGAATGTTGCGACAATATGACAGGCCTAAATATTCTTGCGAAAATAAAGCCCCATGACATTGCCGTCTTGCGACGAAATCGCAGGACGTCTTCGCACTTTCATGCGAAAACCCATTGATCTCGTCTTCTTTTTCTTTTGTATTATTGCCTCTTCAGGATTGTTGCACAAATATGACAAGCCTTAATACCCTTGCGAGTAAAAAGCCTCATGACATTTGCGTCTTAAGACACTTATCAGCTCCCTAATGGAGGGTGCCGCCCTTATCTTCCCCCTGGTTGCCCCTTCAAGGAGGCGTACTTCTACCATACAAGGTTAGCTCCTCCCATCCAGTCTTAACAACAACCAGTTGTTTTCGCAGCCTCTTATCCCTTTTACCTATAGGGCTTATGGTTACGAGACTGCACCCTAAGTGGGGTTTTCTTCGGGCCGAGTGCAGTATAAGCCAAGACTTGTCAAGAATGGCAAGGTACGCTTCAACGCCCCTGGCACTCTTGACTCAACCGTGTACCTCGGCGCCTTGATCAGATTCTGCACTCCTTGGGAGAGTCCTTATTACCTTAGTCGCCCAACCTAAGTCATATGCTTAAGCTGAGAATCCAAGGTGCCTCTCCCGGATGGGCTTTATTGACCCCAAATCTCCATGACTCAGGTTCCGGTGGCGGTGTAGCCTTTCCCTGAGCCATGCAACAGGTACCCCCTTATATGACGTACTTTAGGTCTTACATTTGCCTCTTGCGAAATTGTATTCGCGAACTAGGGTGTACGCCATAAAGGTTCGCCCCTTTCTCTTTTGTCATTGTTCTCTGATTGTCTTTTGTAAATTCATTATCTCTGCGAGATTCTGCACATCATATCGTATTTGCATTTCGCAATCTCAATTTTGTCATTCAATAAAATGTATTTTTGAGAATTTTATTTATTGCGAGAGTGTCGCAACAAATAATCATTCATACATTCTTATTTATTACCTTTCCATCCTCTGCTTCTTTGTTATTTTCTGCTACTGCTTCCTTGGTAGTGGTATGTTCACCATTTTTTATTCTGAGCTAGCATTAGTTTCGCAACATCTCTTCTTCTTTTCTTTCGATTGCATCCACCATCAACCTCTCACTTCTTTGTGTCTCTTTGATTTTGTGTCGCCAATTTTCCTTCTTGTTTGCTCTTCCTTCGCAGGATTCTACCTCAGTTTCGTAACACCTCTTTCCTTCAACCCAATCTCCCTTTATGATTCCTACACCGCTGGGGTGAGGGAATTTGATGCACTGGTGGAAAGTTGAAGCTACACCTAGAATCCCATGTAGCCAAGGTCGACCAATTAATGCATTGTAGGGTGATTCTACATCAACGACACAGAATAGGATTTCAGAAGATATTCCCTTCAATGGAATTCGCATAGTAACCTCCCCTTTAGGCTTGTTGGCAGTACCATTAAAACCATATATCTTATATGTTGATGGTATAAGATCATCATCTCCTCCCATAGTTTTATAAGTATGATAAAATAAGATGTTCACAGAGCTTCCAGTATCGATTAGAATCCTATTAATTGCCCATGAATCTTCAGCTTCATCATCCTCATCTTCTTTCGGTTTTGGATTAATTTCTAATTTTACTACCAATGGATTATCATGTACCTCTTCACCTTCGGGGATTTCTTCTGCGGTAAAAGAAATAATGTTTCTGCCATTCCTCTAGTGGCGAGATTTTCGCAATATTCATAATTTCTCTTCCATCATTATCTCTTGCGAACACTCTACTCAAAACATTGTCATGAAAATCTTCAATTGTCTTGTATGAATGTACGATAGAGTGACAGAATATTCTTTGCTTTTGCACCAACTTCTATGAAGAATGTTTCCTTCTTTTTCATCGTGTTTACTTTGTGATGCTCTGGTGGTGGTGGCAATGGTTGAGATTGTGGGTGCCCTACCAAAAAGTGGTTTAGTTTTCCTTGATCTATCATTCTCAGAATAATTCTTTTTACATTTCTGCAATCATTTGTAGTATGTCCATGAAAATGATGATAAGAAAAAACTCATGACTTCTGTGGTTTGGAGGTGGTTCCGTTCCCATGTTCCATGGTGTTGGTATATTCTCCATCAAAATTATAGCTTCCCATATTTTCTCCACACTTGCATTTAGAGGTGGCATCTTGATTTCTTCCCATACTACCTTGTGACCTCCTTGTCCTCTATTATAGTTTTGTCTTTGACCTCCATAAGTTTCTTGTGGCTGATCGAGTCTTTGAATCTTGTTATTTCCACCACGATTGTAGAAATTTCTTTCTCTTCATACTCCTCTTGATCTCGGCTTCCCATAGCCACCAGTTTCTGTTGATTGTTCGTCACCTTTCTTGTTGTACTTGCGAAGTTCGCCACTGTGTTTATTAGTTTGGGTAATAAGCTTGCATTCGCTGTTTGTGAACTGGTGTTCGCAACTGGGTATGATTCCATTTCATTTTGCCTTTCCTCTAGAGCAATATATTCTTCTTGAAGTTCTCGCAATTCAGTCATTGTGATCGTATTCTTGACTCTGAAAATTTGGATATACAATAGGTTGGTTGCAAACATAGCATTGATAAATGATAAGATAAGATATCTCTCATCTACACGGCCAGCCATTTCGCTACACATAGTCCTCCATCTTTTAGTTAGGTGCTTCAAACTTTCGCCAATCCTTTGTTTTAATCCAAACACGTCTTCAATACCAGGTCGCGAAGAATTATTACTTATATATGCCCCCAGGAATGTAGTCTGCAAATGATTGAAGGATGTTATTGTATTCTTTGGTAGACCTTCGAACCATTTTAACGCCTCCCCTGTTAAGCTGGATGCGAAATACTTGCATAATACGCATCATGATTTTCCCATTGCAACATGCACCTCATAGGCTTTAATGTGTTGAATTGCACAAGTTGTTCCATCAAAAATGCTGGTTAATGCGGGAAAATTGCATTTCGGAGGTATTCCTCCTAGTTGTACTTCCCTTGTAAATGGAGTTTTCGCAGCTTCTTCTATAGCTTCATCCAATTGTCTTCTGCCTACTTCTCCTCTATTATTTAGCATTCCTCTCATTTCTTCTAATTCTTTAAGATTTGTTTATTTACACCTGAATTTTGATCCATTGGTCTTTTTAATTTCGCCTCCCTTCTTCTGCGTTCATGTCTTTCTTTTCATTCTTCATTTCTCATTCTTCTTCTGCGAGTTCTTCTTCATCTCTATCTTGAATTCGCATATGATGATGTCTCTCATTTTCCCCTTCATGATTTTGTTCATTTCTTATTAATTCCATTCGCTGTCTTTCAGCCATCCTCTGTACTCTATCATACTCTTCATTGATATTACCGTTATTCCGGT
The DNA here is from genome assembly GCF_003573695.1 of Papaver somniferum. Taxonomy (NCBI): domain Eukaryota; kingdom Viridiplantae; phylum Streptophyta; class Magnoliopsida; order Ranunculales; family Papaveraceae; genus Papaver; species Papaver somniferum. The sequence goes on from NC_039367.1 coordinate 124,813,188, forward strand.
TTTGTGTCGCTTCTTTCTCGATTGTCGTGATTGTTCTGGCGAATTGTTCCTGAAGCTCTTGTTCTTCCATTTCCGCTCTCAATCTTTCACGTTCGCAAATTAAACGTGCTTGTTCAGCATAATGTCTTTCAATTTCTTCTTCAATCGTTTGTTGATTTCTTTGAGTTTCTCTTCATGTAAAATTCTCCTTCCTTCCTCTCGATTCCTTCGCCATCTTGATCATTTCGTCCCTGACGTTGTCCATTCTCTTGATTTCTTCATTTTGCCTATCATCAAAAGTTTCATTTTGTGGAACGTAACGATCATCATCTTTCTCTATTTTCGCGATTTCTTCATTAGGATTTGATATTTCTTCTTGAATATTATTTCCAGCATTAATTGTGGGTGAGTTTCGCCTCATCTCTTCTAGTCGATCTTGAATATGATTTTGTAATACTTCTCGATCTTCTACTCTGTAGTCTCATATTTTCCATCCTCAATTCGTGATTTTGCCTTGTTAATTCGCACGTTCTTCTGCCTCAGCTCTTCTTTCTTCATGTATTCTTCGTCTCAACGTTTCTAACGCTCCAATTTCCTCATCTCCATGAATTATTCCTTCATCTGCTTCTTGATTTCTCTCTACCTGTCTATGGTTTCTGGTTTGTTGCTCTTCTTCTTCTGCTGAATTTGATTGCCAAGTGTGTATACTCACCCTATCATAATCTGTATTCCTTCCTTGTACTAGTGTTTGTTGAACTGGTGGTTGAATTTGATTTTCTCCATTATTTCTCATTCTAGTAGATTCTCCCATTTCACTTCTTTCCTTCCAGCAATTCTCTTGCTTCTTCTAACAGTAGTTGGTTGTTCTGATGTATTTCTTCTTCTAGCCATTTCTTCAATATTAACGAATTGCAAGGATTATGTAAAATTCTTAATCAATCACTCCAAATCTTCACAAATCTCAATATTAATCTTCAATTTTTTCTAGAATAATCTTCAATCTTTCCCTGTTTCTAGCGCCATTATGTAGTTGCAGGAAATCCTACACTACACCCCTCACAAGATTTCATTAACATTCAACTCATTTTAGATTAACAATCTTAATTTTATTGATGAATCTTTGAACAATCTTACAAGAAAAGATAAAGGAATCAAGAATAACCACTGCTCTAGATTTTCTCTCTCCTTTACTTGTTTCTTACTCAAAAAAGATCTCTCTTTCCTTTACAACTGAAGACTATTTATAGGGAATACATAGTGGATGACAGCTAATCTGTCCTTTATTTTCGGATATGGCTTGCGACATTCTCGCAACCTTACAAATGTTAATCTCGCAAACTCTCTAATTTTCGCAGAACTCTCACATCTTTCTCATGATTCTAACTGACGTCGTTTATTATATCATTTTTGAAATTATTCTGCGACGCTGTTGTGTTGTGTTGTTGTTAATTTTGCTGAGGCATTATTGCTGCGAGATTCCGATCCTACAGTACTGGTGTAAACCTTTTGCATATATCGGGGCTGGTGGTCTATCTATCTCTATATATATATATCTGATACTATATATAAAGGAAACTCCCTTCAACGATAGCGTTTCAGCGAAATTATCAATGACACAATACAACAGCGTCGCAGAACAATTTCAGAAATGATAAAATAAATGACGTCAGCTAAGATCACAAGAAAGATATGATAATCCTGCAAAAATTAGAGAGTATGCGAAATTAACATCTGTAAGGTTGCGAGAATGTCGCAAACCATATCCGAAAATAAAGGACAGATTAGCTGTCATCCACTATGTATTTCCTTATAAATAGTCATTCGAGTTGTAAAGAAGGGAGAGATATTTTTTGAGTAAGAAACAAGTAAATAGGAGAGAGAAAATCCAGAGCAGAGATCATTCTTGATTTCTTTATCTTTCTTGTAAGAACATCCAAAGATTTATCAATAAAATTAAGAGTGTAAACCTAAAAATGAGTTGATCAACAATGAAATCATATGAGGGGTGTAGTGTAGGATTTCCTGCAACTACATAATGGCGCTAGAAACGGGGACTTGAAGATCGAAAGTTGAAGATTGTTGATTGAGAATATTCAAATCAAGAAAGTGATTAAATAAATCATTGAATCAGTTAGAAGAAAGATGAATAAAATTAATGAAAATGACAAAAGATTTGAGTGTAATATGATAACAAAAAGCTTGATTAATGAATTCCATGAAAACATCAAAGGAAGAATAAATAAACGAAATTTTGAAGGAAAGAAAGTTATGGCGGTAGAAAAAACATCACCCTTGAAAGATTGGGAAAGGCAAAAAATTGCGTTCATGGCAGAAGAAATACCAAAAGAAAATTTGAACCATACATCTCCGTTGGTCATCACAATGCCTATTACACGAAAAGAGAAGGAGACAACAATAAAATCCACAGGAAAATGGATGTTGAACAGAATTTTAATCGATACAGGAAGTTCAGTTGAAATAATATTTTATCATGCATTTCGGGGAATGAGATTTAAAGACGAAGAAATGTCCAGTTCAACATATTTTGTTCACGGCTTTGGAAAATCCACAACAAAACCTAAAGGAGAAATAGTGGTACGAATTCCACTCGGAGAAATCGAAACACATGTAACATTGTGCGTGGTGGATATGGAATCGCCATATAATATGTTATTAGGAAGATCATGGATACATACGGTAAAAGTTGTGGTATCAATGTTGCATCAATGTATTAAATTCCCCACTCCAAATGGAATAGGTGAAATCAGAGGAGATGTTGACAATGCGAAATTATGTCATCAAATTGAAGTAAAACATTATGAAGAACAAGCAAAAAAGAAACAATTTCGCAGAAAATTGGCAAAGGAAGCAAAGAAGGAAGAAGAATTTAGAGTATATATGATAAGGGCAAAAGAAGGCAAAGGAATACCCAGCGAAATTTCGGAAGAAGGGGAAGGACCCATAAAAACAATAAAAGAACCAATACCAATGGGAGAACCTAAACCCAGTTACACTGCCGCAGAACCAACAAAAGAAATAAACGTTGAGACTATAGAAGAACCTCTAATATTGAGAATTGGAACCAAAATGGATATGGAAGAGAAAGAAAGAACTGTTAACTTGTTGCGAGAATATAAAGATGTTTTCGCAGGAAACATGGATGATATACCAAGAATAGATCCATCAGTTGCATGCCACAAGTTGGAGATTAACAAAAATGTGAGACCATTTAAACAGAGAATAAGAAAAATTGCAACAACTTACCATTCCCAAATAGAAGAAGAATTACAGAAAATGCTTGAGGCAGGAATTATAAGAGAAGCTAAATACCCAGAATGGATAGCGAATATGGTCATTGTCCCAAAGAAAAACAAAGGAATCAGGATTTGCATAGATTTCACTGATTTAAACAAGAGGTAATTTGCGTTACCTCCCCTGACGAAGATCATAATTTGAGTTACCTCCCCTATAGAGATACACTTAGTGAAACCTCCCCTCGTTATAAATTCCGTCTATTCCAAGTTAGCTGACTCATCAAGAATATACACGTGGCCAAAAAAATACACCGACTCAGCAAAAATATCCGCGTGGCAAAAAGAAATACGGGTGGCACAATAAAAAAAGAAAATTACAAAATACCTAAACAAATAAAAAAGTGAACATACTTTCTTCTTCTTCATCTCCGTCATCTTCTTCTTATCTCCGGCGACGTTGTTCTTCATAAGAACAGGCAAAAAAAAAATAAAAAAATATCGCAAGTACTGATTTTATATGGGAGGAAATATTCTGACACGAGTATGCCTTTGGACGAAAATATCGGACGGTTCTGCACCATGTCTGTTCTTCACAATCAAACCTGCAATTGATATTTAAAAAAAAATAAAAAAAAATTGATGTGATGAGAGTACACAAAATTTGCGAAAAATAAAAGAATTGAATCCCCTATTTGTACCTAAGGTCTTCGTTGATCGTCATCACCACTACCAATTAATCGAAAATCTATATACAGCTGAGTACATTCGAAATTCGGTCCCAAATTATAATCAAGCAATCCCAAATTAGTTCCTTTAGAACAACTCTCTTATGTTTAATTCAGCTGTTGAATCCTAACTCACCCAAAAATCCGTCCATATTAAATCCTAAGCTACCACCAAATTCCTCTTGCTCTCCATCGTCTTACAGCAAGTGGGCCATCATCGTCTTTAAGAGTCACTGATGATATAAAGAACAAATTGAATCGGTACCTTAGTTAATCAAATTCCTAAGCCATCATTAATATTTACAAAACAGACACCAGAGGATTAATATCATCGTCGAAAACAATTTTCATTTCTTGATTAATCAAAACAACTCAACAAAAAAATAGGAAGAAAACCCAAAGAACACCAGATCTGGCAATAGTGGAGCATTTCTAGCGAGTTGTTGAATGAACCCAGAATCTGTCTCCCGCATTCTACCCATGTTCGATCAGAGGTCTTGTATTATTTTTTTGTGGAGGAAATTTTCGGTATCAAAGTGCTACACGTGTCTACAACCTGTTTTATATGCTACACGTACGCGTTTTAGTTGGCAGATAACAGAATTTTTGGACGGAATTTATAACGAGGGGAGGTTTCACTAAGTGTATCTCTATAGGGGAGGTAACTCAAATTATGATCTTCGTCAGGGGAGGTAACGCAAATTACCCCTTTTAACAAAACTTGCCCCAAAGATAGTTTTCCGTTACCAGATATTCCTCAAATGGTGGAATCCGCAGCGGGAAATGATAGGGTATCATCTTTAGATGGGCACAAAGGATATAACCAAATCCCTCTCGCTGAAGAAGATCAAGAACATACTGCTTTCTTTGCCCCTAGAGGTTTATATTATTACACGAAAATGCCATTTGGTTTGCGAAACGCGGGAGCGACATATCAAAGAATGGTAGAGAAGGTGTTCGCAAAATGGATACATAAAACATTAGAAGTATACGTGGACGACATGTTAGTAAAGAGTAAAGAAGATAAAGACCATGTACAAGACTTGAGGGAGATTTTTGAACAAATGCGGCAACATAACATTAAATTGAATCCTGAGAAGTGTACTATTGGAGTTGCATCGGGAAAATTTTTAGGCTACATTGTATCAAAGGAAGGAATACAGGTTAATCCAGAAAAAGTGTAAGCAGTTCGTGACATGCCAACACCAGCAACAATAAAAGATGTACAGAAGTTGAATGGGCTTCTAGCTTCGCTGGGGAGATTCATTTTGCGATCATCAGACAAATGCAAATATTTTTTCGATATACTCAAGAAGGGTGCAAAATTTAAATGGAGTGATGAATGTGAAAAGGCTTTTCAAGGAATCAAAGAACATCTTATGAATACAACTATTTTACAAAAGGCAGAACCAGGAGAAGAATTATTGATTTACCTTGCGACAACGTCGCATGCATTAAGTGCTGTGTTATTGCGAGTAGACGCAGGAGTGGAGAAACCCATTTATTACATTAGCAAAACTTTTAATCCCCCTGAGAAGAATTACTCAAAGATTGAAAAGTTAATCTTAGAATTAGTTTATGCATCATTTAAGCTCCGTATATACTTTCAAGCACACAAGATAAAGGTATTAACAAAGTACCAATTGAATCAGTGATGAAGAATTCTAAAAGATCAGGAAGGGTGGAGAGATGGAATGCACAAGTAGGCCACTTTGATATTAAATATGAAATTTTTTCTTCACCAAAATCACAAGTTGTTGCGGATTTCTTGGCAGAATTTCCTTTAGAAGAAGATGAAGCAGTAGAAGAAACGATGGATGTAGAAGAAGAACATGGAGATCCAAAAGATTTATTAACAGAACCAAATAGATGGGAAATATTGGTAGATGGATCATCAAATGGACAAGGAAATGGAGTTGGAATTTTTTTAATTTCGCCAGAAGGAATAAAGATGGTTTTTTCATTCAGATTGGAATTTGCATCCACTAATAATGAAACAGAATATGAAGCTGTGATACATGCCTTAAAATTCGCAATAGAAATGAAACTAGAAAATGCCAGGATCACTAGTGATTCACAGCTAGTTATTCGCCAAATAAAAGGAGAGTATACTACAAATGAACCATCCTTGAATAAATACAAGAAGATGGTTGAAGAATTATCAGCGAAAATCCCAAAGATAAAATGGAGGCACATTTCAAGAAAGGATAATAGACTCGCAGACGCTTTTTCTTTCATCTCAAGCATGATGACAGATCCAACTGCGAGATGCATAAAAATACAAACAATTCTGTCACTATCAATAAATAAAGAAGAGGAAGATGTGGATGTGATGATAATGGATAATGAAAAAGAAGAACAAATAAACAATGTCGCAGACTGGAGAATGGAACTTCATGCATATTTGGCGAAAGGAGAAACACCAAGAAATAGATTGGAAACACACAAATTAAAAAGCCGAGAAACGAATTATGAATTAAGAGATGGGTTGTTATACCGAAAATCCTTTAGTGGACCATCACTCAGATGTTTGACACGAGAAGAAGGAGAAAAGGTGCTGAAAATGTTACATAGTGGAGATGCTGGCAATCATAGTGGAGGAAGATCTTTGGCACATAGAGCAAAAATGCAAGGTTATTACTGGCCATACATGCATGAAGATGAAAAACAAATATCAAGGCGTTGCGAATATTGTCAGCGGCATGGAAAGAAAATACATGCACCAGGAGAACCATTGTCATCTTCAACCAGTGTGTGGCCCTTTGAAAAATGGGGCTTAGACATTGTGGGGCCATTTTTACTAGGAACTGGACAAAGAGGATACTTAATAGTCGCAACAGATTATTTCACAAAATGGACAGAAGTAAAGGCAGTACAACATATTCGCGACAAAGATATATTTACATTCATATTCGAAAATATCATTTGCAGATTTGGAATTCCTGCACAGTTGGTGTCTGATAATGGGAAACAGTTTGAGGGGCAGAATATAAAAATGTTACTTAATGCATTCAAGATAAAATGTGGAAAGTCAACTCCTTTGTATCCACAAGCTAATGGGCAAGTAGAAGCAACAAATAAAACAATTGCAGATATATTAAAGAAGAAATTGGAAGGACATCACAGAGCATGGTGCGAACAAGTATATAATGCAGTATGGGCTTATAATACAACTAGAAGAGAATCTACTCGAATGTCACCTTTTTGTTTAACATACGAAGTTGAAGCGGTGTTACCAACAGAAGTTGTTATTTCGACAACAAAAAGAGAAGCTTGGGAGAAAAATCTTAGTGCGGGCTTAATTTTAAACAAACTTGATGAATTAGAAGAAAGAAGAGAAAAAGCTTTACAACATATGGAGAATTATCAGCAAAGATTAGCTCGAGAATATAATAAACGTGTCAAAATACGCGAATTTCAACCATGAGATTTAGTTCTGCGAGAAACACCAATATATCAGCGGGAAAATGGTGGAAAATTAGCGAAAAAATGGGATGGACCTTACATCATTAAGGAGATAGTTGGAACAGGAGCTTATAGATTAATGGATCCAGTAGGAAGAGATGTTGGTCATAGATTAGAAAGACCATGGAACAGGTTGTATTTAAAAAGATATTATCAGTAAGAAGCTTTGAGAAGTTATGGAATCTGAAAGAAAGAGGCAAACCTTTATAGCGTACACCCTAGTTCGCGAATAAAATTTCGTAAGAGGCAAATGTAAGACCTAAAGTACGTCATATTAGGGGTACCTATTGCATGTCTCAAGAAAAGGCTACACCTCCACCGAAACCTGAGTCATGGAGATTTGGGGTCAATAAAGCCCATCCGGGAGAGGCACCTTAGATTCTCAGCTTAAGCATATGACTTAGGTTGGGCGACTAAGGTAATAAGGACTCTCCCAAGGAGTGAAGAATCTGATCAAGGCGCCGAGGTACACGGTTGAGTCAAGAGTGCCGGGGGCGTTTGAAGCGTCTTTGCCATTCTTGACAAGTTTTGGCTCATACTGCACTCGGCCTGAAGAAAACCCCACTTAAGGTGCGGTCTCGTAACCATAATACCTATAGGTAAAAGGGATAAGAGGATGCGAAAACAACTATTTGTTGTTAAGACTGGATGGGAGGAGCTAACCTTGTATGGTAGAAGTACGCCTCCTTGAAGGGGCAACCAGGGGGAGATAAGGGCGGCACCCTCCATTAGGGAGCTGATAAGTGTCTTAAGATGCAAATGTCATGAGTCTTTTTATTCGCAAGGATATTAAGGCTTGTCATATTTTTGCAACAATCCTGAAGAGGCAATAATACAAAAGAAAAAGATAAGACGAGATCAATGGGTTTTCGCATGAAAGTGCGAAGACGTCCTGCGATTTCGTCGCAAGACGACAATGTCATGGGGCTTTATTCTCGCAAGAATATTTAGGCCTGTCCTATTGTCGCAACATTCCTGAAGAGGTGATAATACAAAAGAAAAATTTAAGACAAGATCAATGGGTTTTTGTATGAAAGTGCAAGGACGTCCTGCGATTTTGTCGCAATGACAAGAGATGGCATAATAAGACCTTTAATTAGGAAGAAAAAATAAGACCATATGATAAAACAAATTAATTATAAGCATTTGTAACAGATTAATTTTTGCAAGAAAGATAATTAGAGGCAAGTATGGGAATCGATACACAAGAAGCATTATCTTTCTTATCAACAAAATATTAAAAGGAAAAGTTGACTCCAAAGTTGGTTGAAAAATGTAACTCTCAAAAGTGATAAAAATAAGACAGTTCAAGAAAACAAAGCTAGATAAGAAGCTCAACCTTTAATATTAATGTCAGTAGCAGGAGATGACAGAAATTCTTCGCCAATATTCTCGCAAACTTCTCCTTTATTTCGGTTTTGATCTTCGCCATGACTAGCATCTTGATTATCGCCAGCAATTACTTCTTCAGGAGAAATTTCTTTCTCATTCTGATTAACACCAGCAGATACTTCTTTAGAAGGAACCTCTTCTTCATCTTCCAAGAAATTATCCTCTGCACCGCTTTCGTAATCATAATCATGATCAGCAGGACGAGGAACTTCATCATCATCTACTTCTAGAGGATCAATTGATGTAGGAGGAAGAGAGTTGGACAATAAAATGTCATTTACAAGGACTTCAGCCCGGAGATGAACTTGGCGAAAAAGTGCTCTTTGATGATTCCTATCTTAAATATCCTTAAAATAAGCAAGATAATCAAGTCTTCTTTCTGCTCGGTCGCGAGAACCAGTAAGGGTAGAGACGAGCAATGCATTTTCTTCGCGAATTTTAGCATATTTAGCCTCTAAATCAGAAATAGAAGAATGAAGATTCTTCTCAGACTCTGCGAAAAATAGAATACAAAATTTTATTAAGATAAGGAATTCAGAGAGATATGACAAAGAAAAGATAATTAAGGCAGTCAAACATTATGACTACCTTCCTTTTGCGAAATAAGGTGTTGAATCAAGGACAGACAACTATTCTCCCAATGGTCCATTGCGTCATCAAATTTATCTCCAACTAAACCTTTAAGTCGAGACTGAAGATTTTTCTCTTTAGAAACAAGAAAGGCATTTTTCTTCGCAAGAGAAGAATAAGATTCTTCCAATTTGGAATATTGTTCTTTAAGCTGATTTGCCTTCACACTTAAAGCTATTCTACCTTGAATGAGTGTATCTCTTTCACCGATAGATGATTTTGTTACTTCTTTAAGTTCATTTCTCAAAGAGCGAAGAGATTGCTCTTGGTCAGCACATACTTTTTGGAGAATACTAAGTTGTAGCGAAGATATCGCCATCTTGTTTAAATAAGTTCGCTTCTCTTGAGATAAGGTTTTATTCTCATCTGATAAAGTTTCCATCCCTAAATTAGCTTTAGTTAAAGAATAAGAAAGACGAGATACTTCATTACTTAATAGATCTTGTCTTTGAATTAATTGGGTATTTTCATTGGTAAGATTATTTATCTGATCAAGAGAATATGAATAGAGGTTATCTAATTGGTTATATTGATCCATCAAGATTTATTTATCAACACGAGCTTCTTCAACAGCAGATTCAAATTGATATCTCTCCATTATTCGTTTCTGATTTAATGTTTAACATGCGAAAGAGGGATTTAAAGGATAATTAAACATGGGAAGGATAAAACTATCGAAAAGGAAAATTAAAGACATAAATAAGAAAATCATACCTCTTAATTCATCATTCTTCTTGGGAAGATTGTCACGATCCAGCAAAAAATTCTGAAGCTTCTGATTTTCAAGACGAAGAGCATTACATTCTTTTTCTAAAGCTATCTGCGAAGCAGCTCTGTCAGAACCCAAATGCTTGCTCAGAATTTCGCAAACATTAGACTTGATGGGATCAATAGAAGACTTCTTTCCATCATCCAGAATTTCAGATAAAACTTTGAAAGCAATATCTATCCCTTCCACGTTTTCTTTCGACATAGGAAGAGACTTGGGTAGAGAACTGGTAGAGATAGAAGGTTGAGAAACACTCTCAATGGGAAGAGAAGAGGTTTCATTCGCAGAAGGATCCACAAGGGGAATTTCAATCATATAAAGGTCAGTTGAAGAAATGAAACCAGAGGCAGCATTTTCGCGAATTGGAGATAAAGGTTTATCTTCCGAAGATGTCGCAGGAGATTTGGAAGAAATGAGTAGGTGGAAGGGAACAGAAGTTGGAACAATTTTAAGGTGGCGAGGTTTCTTGGGAAGTTTATTAAGATCTTTATCACCCTGCGAATTACAATCCAGATAAGAAACAAAGGCAACAATATTGTTATTAGAAAAAGATAGTGTTTCTTACTACCTTCTCATTCGCAAACTTTCTTTTATGTGCGACAACCTTATGCTGTGATTTGGGAATGTTAGGGTTCTGAACTGTAAATTTAGTGTTGGAGCCGCTTTTGCTGAAATAACAAGAGTATGGGAATCGCATAAACAACATCAAATAAGGCAATAAACAAGATCAATTTCAAATATATCAATTTCAGCAAAACTCATAAAGAAGAAAAAAGAAGACTAACCTTGATGAATCCATGAAAAATGATAGCAGGGAGGTTGTCTCGAAGAAAATTACGAACTATGAAGATCTAGTATGAAGATGAAGAAGAACTTAAAAAGGTTGAAGAAGAAAAAAGAAAAGTTGCAATAATGGAATTTGCAGAAGAATGATGAAGTTGCAGAGAGAATTAAAGGAAAGAAGAAGAGAGTGAAAAGGAATATATATAGAGGGAATTTTTCCTCGAGAAAATAAACACAGTTAATATGGAAAGATATAAGCGGTTAAAAAGTAACGGTTACAAAAGACGTGTCGAGAAATAAACGGAAGAAAGAATACGTGTGATAGATGCAGAATATGAAAAGATAAGCAGTTGTGGTATTTCTCACATCATTCTCTACTTTGCAGAGAAGATATGAGAAGAGGCAAGATGTAGGATCAGAATTTCGCAACGATAGCGTTTCAGCGAAATTATCAATGACGCAATACAACAGCGTCGCAGAACAATTTCAGAAATGATAAAATAAATGACGTCAGCTAAGATCACAAGAAAGATATGATAATCCTGCGAAAATTAGAGAGTTTGCGAAATTAACATTTGTAAGGTTGCGAGAATGTCGCAAACTATATCTGAAAATAAAGGACAGATTAGTTGTCATCCACTATGTATTTTCTTATAAATAGTCATTCGAGTTGTAAAGAAGGGAGAAGTCCTTTTTAAGTAAGAAACAAGTAAATAGGAGAGAGAAAATCCAGAGCAGATATCATTCTTGATTTCTCTATCTTTCTTGTAAGAACATACAAAGATTTATCAATAAAATTAAGAGTGTAAACCTAAAAATGAGTTGATCAACAATGAAATCATATGAGGGGTGTAGTGTAGGATTTCCTGCAACTACATTGCAAATTGTGTTTGAGAATTTTACCCCCGTATCATACCAATACAATAAATTACCCGTAAATAAAGTGAGGGCATGTTAGTAATCTAGGTACTAAATATAGCTTGGATGAATCGAGAGTCCAAAAGAAGCAGAAAATGAATTGGTGGCAACATAAAAGAGACAACAAAGCTTCCGCTAAAAAGCAGTGAAGAATATTTTGTGTACCTCATCCGCCAGTGAACAAATGTTGTTTGCAAGACTCAAAACTAGATGTGGGCATGAGATATTAGCTTTGGAAAAGATCCAAACCCATCTTCCAATCAAAGTTGTCGGATTCAGTTTAACTGCATAGCATCCAACGACTACTCCATGTGGTGCATCAACTTTCGCTACTCCATCTCAACACCCTAGCCTCACATTTTCTCCCTTAACCGAACAAAATCCAAACACTCCCTTGTTCTCCTTCCCACATCAACCAACTCTATACCCGACCATTTCTGATTATATCCGCCTTCTCAGCATCCATCAATCAAGCTCCTTACGCATGTCAAAGGTCGTGACGGTAATCCTGATTTTCAATAACAAACTCATTCCAGCCCGGGTATAACAGATGCGGACACGACAAAACTGAACGTGGATTCACGTGATTTTCTAAAAAATTAGGACGCGAACATGGATTTAATTCCCACTTAATTACAATGAATTATTATACACATTATATTTGTAAAACTCCGAATCAAATTCATATTATAACCCAACACCAAATCCGTAAAAAGTGAACCCTCGGGGACATCTATTAAAATTGGAACTTTTGTGACAACAAATCAGCAATGGCAACATCCAAAAATACGGTTGAGCATTGTAAAGCAAGGCACATAAAGCTCAAGTATCACTTCATTCGAGAAGCGGTTGAAGATGGTGAGATAAAACTCAAGTATTGCAAGACGGAACACCAATTGGCGGACATACTCACCAAGGCACTTCCCAAAGGCAAGTTACAAAATTTTAGAGAATAGTTAAGAGTTGTAGAACATCACATTAAGGAGGAGATTGTTAGTTAATGTGATGTGCAGAATATATTCTTCACTTGAACTAGTATGTTATTTCAAGTGATGTTTTCATTCTTCACTTGAACTAGAATGATAGTCCATATGATGTTTATGTCATGAATACACAATCTATAAAACTCCTATTATAGATGAGTATAAATTATTTGATATGATTAAACATTTTTTTAATTTTAATTATTATCTACAAATGTACAATAATTATTATTTTAATTTATTGTTACACTTTATTGTATTTTATTGAACAAAAGAAATAAGTTATATATATATTTAAATAATTTATTTTTATTTGGTTGAAGTTACTATAATAAATAAGCTACAATAAATTTTGTATTTACGTCTATCATGCATATTTCCATATAACATTTGTTTTTACAACTCTTAAGGACTCTACAAATGTCTGCAAGACGTTGGACAACTCTGCATAACTTCGCAAAATTTTTCTCAACTCTTTATATTTCTCGCAAACTTATTAATATCATGACTTTTTAAATCTTTACAAATCTACGAATGCTTTTATAGAGTAAACCCCTATTAATCACCCTAACCTTTCCAACAATTTTCACTTGGTTATGAGTGAATTTGTTTTCCTTCACAGCAGTTGTCGGTGTATTATCAACTTCAAGTGTAAAACTCCGTTTTCGTCAATTAAGAGATTGCATTCGATTGCAAGTGTTTTTCACCTCTATTTAGAGTTGGGTGAAGAATTCGACAATAAAAAAGAACACCTTTCTCGCATGTGACCTCGACTTCTGAAATCTACTGGAGAAGACTTATTATTACCGAAGCTGCTAGGTATCCTATTTTTTTACTATTAATCCTCGAATCTCGACCTATTTTATCGTAACAATCCGAAAATGCTAGATATACACCACCATCATACACTAACATTTTACACCCCTATGTGTCATCAATACCCTAGATTCCATCTCCATTTTCGTATTGTTACGATAAAATAGGTCGAGACTCGAGGATTAATAGTAAAAAAATAGGATAAAGCAAACATCTTTTCATGACGGACCAGTAAGCATGGGGTTTTGGGGTACAATGAGACTGGATGGAAAAGCAAACGTCTCGTCTTGTCTCGTCTGGCCTCTTTCTCGTATTTTGTGTGTCCAGAGAGTATAGACCACCTAAACTCTAGACTATAGAGACCAACTTGAAGATTAAAATGTATTTTAGTTTTCTTGGGAATGTATCTAACACATAGAAAAGGTGTGGAATGTTTGGCCCTATCAAAATGTCGATCGTGTGAATAAGATCCCGGACCTGTTAATAGGAGGAGTCCTTACAAACCATTGAATGGTTGTCTATTTATAGTTAAACTGGTCCCCTATTCATCCATAATATCCCTTATGCAGATCAGAATTATACTAAAACCGATGGATAAGTTTCCTTTAGAAATCGCTACCCAGATATTAGGTCGACTCCCTACAACGTTGTGTTCTTCACAGCAAATCTGTATGCGGCAACTGGAGGGCCATCCTTAATAACACCAAATTTGGTCTCCTGTTCTGTATCACATCACGCTGGGGAAACGACTTTGGATCGCGACTCATTTACAGCGAGCACATGAACACGGAACTTTATAACACTATCATAGCTAACAATCACCCAGATGATGGACCACTTAAAAGATTATCACACCCAGTGATCGGGTCGTGCAACAGTCTTGTGTGTTTCTATGTTTACCACGACAACATCCAAGATCCTGTTTATATTATAAATCCAGAAACAGGTCAGTACATTCATCTCCCTCAAAAATATATGCTTCCGGAGGAATGTGTTGGACGAATAAACGTGTTAGGAGGTTTCGGCTACTGTCGAAGTTCTGATCAATACAAGGTTGTTCGAATTGACCCTGACGGAAAATTGGAAGTCAACACTCTCGGCGATAAGATGGGATGGAGAAATGTTGAACATATTTATGTATGTTTTTGTGGAGGTGAATCCGGTGTATATGCGAATGGGTGTATTTTTTGGCTGGTCTACAAGGACACAATTAAGGAATTATTGTCTTTCAATTTGAGGAGTGAGACATTCAGCACACATTCATTACCGCCCAATCATATACCTGGGGGTAATGTCCCTGTGGATCAATTCCCAGCCGTTGGGATGATGTTGTTTTGGGTTACTCTCTTCGTGTACAACATGCATAGTCAGCAAGAAAACCGTATATATTTCTGGACGCTAGACGAGAATAACAAGGATTTATCCACACCTGCCGATGAACCCGGACATTTGATTTGGAGACGCCGGTTTAGCATTAACTTACCAAAGCAAAATAATGATTGGCTAACTTATAACCCGATTGCTCTGGGTAATAACAACGACGTCCTGTTATGGGACAATTGATGCATATCGCGTTATGATACATCTACAAGAACATTTAGGGAAATATGGGGAACGATACCGTTTGGAACATGTATTAACATAGTTCCGCACATGAAGAGCAGCGTCTCCTTATAAGATTTCGGAGCAGTATCGGAGACGTGTGGTGACTGATTTATAGAATTAGTACTGTGTATTTGTAATAAGTTATAGAACTACTATTGTATATTTTCTGTATTATTTGTTATAACTTATAGAGTAGGTTAAGGACCTTAAGGGTAATTAGTGGATGTGAAAACATAACGTTTCACTCCAAATACATGTTAGAAAAGTAATTCTATACTCAAAATTTATTCAATATAAAGTAGATGAAAATATAGTTTTGCAACTGAAACACTAGTATGTGTGATAGAAACCACACATATGGCACATGTCTAGAACTGGCGTGCCAAATAGACCTTACAGTTCTGCATCATGCAAAAAGGTTGTTTTCTAGAAAATTGAGGAGGAAGGTGGAGAAAAAGGAAAAACTTAGAATATGTTTGTTATTATAGTTTGTTTCAAGCTTCTTCTCAACTTTCATTCTCTTTATTGTTGTGATATTGGATTGTTATCATACTCGAGTTTCTTTGCCTTCTTGTTTTTAGTAACGGCAATTATATACAAGGATTTTTTTCTTAAATATACTAGGATTTTTTTCTTAACCTTGTTTTGTCATTTGCTCCTAAGTCCTACCTTTATAAGAATCAAAGAGAAAGAAGAGAGAATGGGAAAAAGAGGTAGAGTACAGCTGAAGAGGATAGAAACAAGATCGATAGACAAGTTACTTTCTCAAAGAGAAAGCCTGGTTTAATTAAGAAAGCTAATGAAATTTCTGTTTTATGTGATGCTGAAGTTGCTCTGATTGTTTTTCACTGAAAGGAGAACTATTTGAATACCCTACTGATGCTTGGTACGTACTCGGTACTCTATCTACTTATTTCCTCGATCTATCCTATTTATCCCAAGTATGCAATGTTAATAGGTAGAGAAAAGTAGTACTGTAATGTGATGTTATGTTTTGTTCATTATCTAATGCGATAATTTAAAATTATGTATAAATAATTGATCAGTTAAACGATATAAAGATTACCACACAGGGTTTTAACTTTTAAGCTGATCATCGCAAAATCAAAAGAAGATGAGTCTTTATTTGAGTGTTTATATTGTTACTGGGTTTATTTATGTTTGGAGACTTCAAAATATTCATTTACTATATAAGTAATACAACATTTAAAGATTTTTCACACCACCCTACTACCCTTAATTGGTTTCTGTTGATCCTTTATATAAGTAATTTTAGCCAGTAGTTGTAATCTGTTTAATCTGATCGATAAGATGCAACTATCCATTATTATTATTTATTTATTTTGGCAAAGCTCACGAGGAGATTTTATTAATAAAAAGGCAAAGAAAACAGAAAGAGGGGGCTAGGCCAAACCTCAGGAGAAGGAGAGAAAGAGAAAAAGAACAAAAGATAACATTCTACAGATTATTTCAAACGATAAGAAGACATACTTGATCTCTCTTGAGAGACAGAGATGTTCACACACTTATTTTTCTTTCACTAAGAATATTTTCTTTCCTAAATTCACGTCATAAAAGAAAAACTTTCAAAGACTCTCCAAGTTCTTTTGAACACCAAAAACATAAAAGAAAAGAGTCCTGTTGTCACGCGCGCGCTCGCGTGACAGCAAATATGAAGTCGCGTCTGATTACCGTTCGATTTCTAGAAAAGAGATTTTTCACACAAAATTCCTGTGTTTAAGAAAAAGTTCTACAACTCCTCTAAAGACACACTTTTCATCAAGGAAATTCTGATTTTATTTTTTAATAGCGAAGGGAATAAATATGAGTAAATGAATGACATTATTAAGATGTTAATTATCTTCATTAACCCACTCAATAAAAAACAGTTTTTGGCATTAACACAAAATAAGTATAATTCAATCTTTAAGAAAAAGAATAACGGCCACATTAAAACCCTTTAATTGTGAGAATAAAATTGGAAATTAATTAATGTTTTGAAAACATATATCTCAACAAAAACTAATAGCAATTGTTTTTCCTTGTTTATAACCGGATTAGTTGTAATAAACTTTTAACAAACTTGTGGTCCATATTCATGTAAACCAAGGTTCAATATTATTTCGCTCCACCATCTAAGCTTCTGTGTTCATGTATGACTGCTTCTTTTCTTTTAACCTCTTAAATTTTGGTGCACTAACGCAGCATGGACGCCATCCTTGAACGATATGAAAGACATGTTGTGTTGCGGAAGAGCTTGTTGCAACTGATCAACAATTACTGGTACGTGAGTATTGCATATATACAAATTGATAACCTCTAGTTTGAAGCTCGTGACAAGATATGTCCACATACACATAGTTATAGATGAAGATCAATTCAAGCTAAGATCAATAAGCCATTCCTTCAGAAGAAAAAGATCTAACCGATAAGCCTTATTAGCGGCCTACTGATGAGCTTGAACTGATTAGCTCGGCATATCTCAATTTCGTACAAGGAAAAAAGAACTTCACCCATATAAATTGGTACCCACAACATGTCAGGAAAAATCACCTAGAATAAATAATGCGGAAGGAAGGTGAAGTTCAAGTTAGTTAAACATCTTTGATTGAGTTGGAAATTCCCTGATTTCATATATATTTTCCTCTCATTTGTATGTTTTAGTATACGAGTTGTTTAAGAAAAAATAATAACAACATGGAATATTATTTCTTTGATAGCCTTAATGGTGGATTAATACGAAACTATCATACTGGATGCATGTGTAACTATTTTAAGCATGTCCTCCATGCATCTCTTTTGCTCCTTTTTAGTCTAATTTTCTTTAGCAGTGATCCATCACTGTGCTTCCATAGCTAGGGTTCTTCATATGCCTTAAGGTCTAACATGCATAGTGAAATTGTGAAATTAGTTAATTCAATGATAAATAACTCAGAGCACTAGATATAGCTTGTAACTTGATTGGTGCTTCTTATTATAACGCAACTGGTCCTCAGAATATACCTCAGTTAAGGCCAAAGTTGAAGTTCCGCAAAGAAACCAAAGGTACGTATTTATACATCAGGTCTGTATATTCATATGTAAGATGAAACACTATACTTACCATGTGGCAGCCGAATCATCTGCATATCATCTAAAATGTCTAAGTTCAGTAGAGATGCATGTATCTCTTTGTATACAAATATCATTTGTAGCGCCTTTGAATGGAATAAACACAGGAATTTTGTAACTAGATTGCAATTTAAGTTTGAAACTCGATCAAAACGGAGAACTCTGACACGCAAATAACTAAGGATTTACTTTTTCTTATGGGGAGGTGGGGGGTGAGGGTTAACATATTACACAAACTTGTACGAAAGTACTGTAAAGGGGTCATCAATATATTAACGTGAGAATCCAACATGCATATGATGGGAGAAGATTTGGAATCCTTCAGTGTGAAAGAGCTACAAAATTTGGAGCACCAACTTGATACTTCCCTGAATAACATTAAATCAAGAAAGGTATATACAAATAAACATTACTTGGTAACTAATTTGTATCTCTGTATTGAGTTATTTATACGATTTTTTTCATATTTATTTTATACAGAACCAACTGTTGAATGAATCCATTTCCGACCTTCAGAGAAAGGTTTATCCTCTCCATTCCACTCACATACATAAAAACATTCTTTATATACGTTTGACTATTCATAGGTGACAAATTTCTCATGCATATACATTGATGTCGTTATAAATGACAGGAAAAAGCTTTAAAAGAGCAGAACACCGTTCTAGGGGAGAAGATAATTTACTATCTCTAATAAAATAAAGGGGTAACATTAGTTGGATTCAAATAGAGGGTGGATGCTTGGTCTAGGGTGTTCGAATCCACCTTAAAAGTAATTTTATGTCAACTTTAATATCTTTAATTTTCTAGCTAGGAACGTTCTTGATCATGAAGTTATTCCTTGTTTTATATAGATCAAGGAGAAAGAACAAGAACTGGGGACATTGGGTCAGCAGCAGTGCAACCAAGCTCAAGTTCAAAATACATGCCCCAAAGCTCAGAACTCACCGACCATCCTTTTCTTGCAGGAACTTCCTTATGAGCCTCCTGCAAGAGCCATAGTTATTCCGCGGTGGATGCTTGGTATCAAACAATAGAAGGATATTCACTTCCATGGCGGGTGCTTGGTCTCAACTCTCAATCAATAGAAAAATATTTTGCTTACTAGGTGTAGCCCTTGCGAATTTCATTCATAGCAGGTGCAAAAAAGATATTGCATCTACACAGACAGTGCAAAAAGTGTACTTCACCATAACGGCGAAAATATTCACCAGTGTAAGAGCAACTCCAATGGGGTGCAAACAAGCCATTTTACACCCACAGTAGGACGAAAAAACAAGTAAAATGGATGTAGAAACCCTCAAATAAAAGCGTTTGTCCATCGCCTCCTAAGATGAACTGAGCGTCTCAACTTAGGACGACCATCCCAAGTTGAGATGAGCCCTTCAATTGAAAATATTAAGTTGTATTGTATTAAGTACTTGTATCAGTGAGGTTCCGTTGAAGAGTTGTAGGGTCTCCAACTTCTATGGATCTCCTGCTAGTCTTAGATAGGTTACAAAGCTTTGCTATACCCCCCGAAAATATATTAAGCACCGAGTGGGCACCGAGAGGGATCGCACGGACCCAATACATCGTAGGGAATGGCAGAAGTGTGCCCCATCATAAAAGAGTAGCGTGAATTGCACATCGGGGAAATATGACGGAGTATGAACGGTTCTGAACATCGGGATAGGGAGGGGGCAGGAATGGGCCCCACCCTCCTCTCACACAGGGCACACACTGCTCGGTGTATACATCATTTCCGGTGGATAAATAATTCTCTTTACATACTAGGCTACCATTCTCCTAGGGCATGGACTATCGAAAATCGAAAAAGAAAAAAGAGAGATAAAAGAAAATGTCTTTTCTGAAGATCAGGGGGCAGAGTGACTACGACTTGGATATCTAATTAGTACTATTATGCTTGGAAGGGTCTTGTCGTGTCATCTAAAGAGAAGAAACCCTAGCATAGACAAGGGGTGAGCAGTCAAGAAGACATTAATCTTATTAGGAATACAGGGTTCAGTCAAGTCCAGTCGTACTGACTTGACCTTCCCAAGTCTGTCTAAGTCTATCTTAAATGTATCTCTCATGTATCTGTAAGATGTACTGAATTTACCGTGCCATGATGGGTTTCTCACACCACATTGGTTGTTCTGGTTGTACATGATGGATCAACGTAATCAAAGGCAGAATTTGCGTTAAGGAGTCCCAGAATTTATGGAAATTTCAATCTATGTATCGGAAAGGCATTGTCTTATTTTATAATTTATTGTATGAGCAAATATTATTAGTATGCGTATAAAATTGTAAATCCATATCGCTGATTGTGTACATCAGAGCTTATTTAATTCTCTATATAAAAACAGAGTTTATTCGAGCGATATGGTTAACCGGAGCTTCTGGTTGATTCTGGCCCCACCATTTAAACTTTCGGCCAATAGAACTATAGAAGAATATTTTTGACCCACAATATATATTTTCAACCAATCATATTTAATAAAATTATTACCTAATTAAATTTAAAAATCTCCTAAAATTACAAAAGAAAAGTAGTCTAATTATCCTAATTAAATATTAAATTTAAATACACAAATAAATAAAATCACGATAATCACGATTAATAAAAGATATTAAACCATTCATCACAAATTGATCACAAAACTAAATCAATCATAAAAATTAAAAAGAAAATCCAATGTCCAATTACACATCTCATAATTATAAATTTATCTTAATTACAATTCCAAACTATTAATAATTAAACTAATGCTAATTACAATCTACCATTATAATTTCAAATTTACTATTGCGATTCGAATAAAATTAACAAAAATCTTGGTCAAAAAGAGACTAGGCGTGATTAAAATTATAAATAAATATACATGATGTTTTGGATGTTTACCTGGGATCGAATCGTGCTTCCTCTTCCACAAAAAATAAATAAATGATAATCCTGTACAATAGTCAAAATACAAAATGGTTAGTAGAAAATCGTGGATGTTTACAAGAATAAAAAAGAAAATGATGAGTCTCAGTATTTTTTTTCTTCTTAATATCGTTCATTCCATAAGAAAAAATAAATAATCAAAATTCTATTCTAAACGTGTAATGATGCTTGGTGTACTTTTTTAGAATGAAAATATTGCAAGAAGTAAATATGGAGATATCCAAAAATATGGTGGCTATTTAGAATTTTATATAAATTGCAAGAATTTTAAGATTTGCTTGATTTATTTCAAAGTTGGATGAATTTTAAGATATTGCTTGATATTATTTCCAAAATGAAGTTTTTTTTTTGTGCAGTAACTTAATGTTGATGACTTTCTATTTAAATCTCTCAAGAGAAGGCCAGGTTTGCTTCAACGACGTTGGTTCTTCGCAAGGCTTTTTTTTTTCCTATTCGGTTTCTTGCGCTTTAGAGTTTTGTTGTCTGATATTTTTTTGTTTTATTGTTTGCTTTGCATGTTTCTCCAAAGTATGGTAGTTGTTGCTGATGACTGCGACAACGGGAGGCGGTTTTGGAGCTTCATGGCGAAACAGACTCATTCAAGGTATAATGAGATCATATTTTTTCATGTTTTGAGATTTTTCTTTGCTCTTATTTATTGCAGTTGTTGGTGATACCGATGAAATTGATTTTTTTTTTCTTTTTTAAAATTTCTAGGGTTTATACTATTTTGTTTGAACTTAATTATCCTACTTCACTTTGTTGTTTATAGCAAATAAGAGGATCTAAAGATAGGGAACAACTCAGGTGATTTTTTCTCTCTTTTCAGTTTACCTTGAACTTTATGTTTTAGGTCTTCAGAACTTCGTGTTCGTCTATGTAGAGTACTGTGTGTATATATAAAGACAAAATGAAGTTGCAGAATGGGATAGGTCAAGAGATGCTAATGTAGCTGGGTAAGTGCTGAATTCGTACTATAAAACTTCATACAAACTGCATATGAATCCTGGACTTCTATTAAATAAAACAATTAATCTCTTCGGTGTTTTGTTTGTTTTTTCATATGATCTTTATGAAGCGAAATAACAAGATCCCCTTTGTTTTATTTCTTATTTAGTCAATTTTATATTCCAGGTAATCTCATCGTAGATAATTTAAAATTGTCTCTTATTTGATGGAAGAGATGCTAGGGACAAATTGCGGCAATGGCCACTGGTGAACCAGTTCTCACGGGAACATAATAACTTAACTGCGAATATCTTTCATTTTATAGTTTTGCGAGAAAAACTTGAAAAATAATGCTTAACAATGAACTAAAAAATAGGCGGCTGATTCGAGGAAGTGTTTTCTATATTATATTTCATTTTTGGATCGAATATATATAAAGATTGCAGTGGTCGAATACAAAGATTGCAGCACAGTAATGTAGTTGTTTTACTGATTTCTTCTTTGTGGGTGCAGTGACAAATGGGATGAAATTAAGAAATCAACTGTATAACTGATTGTGCACTGTAGGTTCATCTCTATTGTTTTTCATTCTGGAGTTTATAGTTGTTGTTTTTTAGGTTTTTATCTCATATCAACTTATTTTCCTCTAAATCTTCTGCAATCATCATGTGGAGACTTTGCAATCTATGTATATTTGGGTTCATTTCTTTTTGCACACAAGAAATAATGCTTGCAAGAAAAACTAAAGTGCCGGAGCAAGGTATAACAATATATCAACAATAATATCCACTTATTTTTGGGTTTTTGAAATTTAGTTGATCTCTTTGCCCAAAGTATGTAATGATGCTTATATGGGTTAAACATCTGCATAGATATTGTTTGAGTTTCCGCAGACCTTTAGGCCATGGTTTTTGTGTAATGATGCTTACATGGGTTAAACATCTGCATAAATAAACCCCGCAGAATCTTTCGGGATTATCAGAATGGACCTTAAGCTATTAATATGTCAAAATAAATATTCTTTTTGGTGTTATTTAATTTTCTGATATATACGGCTGATTAATTACGGACACTGTGTAGGTTACTTGCTGCCGTAATTCAAGCATTAACAATGTTCGAGAAAATGTACCCTGTACAAAATGATGATATACAATAATGTACGGAGAAATCGGTTCACTTCATTTCAAAATATTCGAGCACCCCATGGTTCATGGTAAAATTTGTCTCGTGCAACTGCATATCTTTGGTACCTTTAATAAGAAACAAGTAATAATTGCAAACTAAGCTTCCTACCAGAAAATATTTGTGGTGTGGACATCTTTTTTACCGGTTTTTGTTTCTGTTAGAAGCTAGGAGCTACATACATGTAAAAATGATCAGAAATAGAATGTTTTGAATTTTCATACAAAATTGCAGTAGGCTTGATTTATAACCAATAAAATTCAGTGGGTTATGTAGTTCCAAGATAAGCTTGGGAATGTGTTTGTGGAAAATACGCAGCTTGCTATTGCTAAAAGAGAATCGCCTAAACAAGTGCGTCATTTTTTAAAAGAGAATGCGTATGGTTATATGTTTTGTTGCTTTGGCAGGTCATCTATGGGAGCATGAAAGCTAGCAGGCTCTGAGGATATAGACTCGCTTGCATTGTTTTCACTTTTGAGTAGATTTTTCTTCATTGTTCATGATATGCGTTATGGTGATATTATATACACCAGCAGCTGATCGATTGAATCTTAATGTTCCATTTATAGCCTTCAAGACAACCTGGTGGTACTATCACAGTTTCACAATTAAGGTATCTCCAAGGGCTGCACAAATCCTTAATTGAGCCATAAACCACCGGTAATTTCATTGATCCTCAGTTAATATTCGAAGTTAGTTGTTTACTTTATATTCTTTTAATTACTCCGTACTACCATAAGTTTAGTTTTGGAACTAAGTCAAATTGATTTGATTTTATTACACAACTATTTGAGTTATCGGTTTCCTATTTGAGTTGGTCACGTACATTTAACATGGATAGAGAGAGGACAAGAAGGGTTACTCTACGTTTTTGGTTTTTTCGAGTTTTTTTTTTGGTTACTCTATGATAGTTTTTTTTAGTCTATATAGATGTTGCTAGCCTGACAATATCTTTTACAATGTTTTTGGCAGTGTTTTAATATTTTTCTTATCAGCAAAGACCAGCAACCAGGATGTACGCCTTGGTAGGTTAGAGTTTGATGTTTTAGCTCACTGAAATTGATTATCTAAGTCATCATGGCAGCTTGCTACTGCACAGTAGCGTCTGATGATTTCAAACTCAATAACTACATACCTCCTTCATCTGCTTACTTATAAAACATTCACTAAAATCCGCATGAAGGAACCAAGTTTAACAGGTATTGGCTCCTATATCAGGTAATAAAGTGGATGCTTTAACTGGAGGGCAGGCCACTACTATGTTATTGCCAGATGATACGTGATTTAGTTAAAAACCACGGGCCAGAAGGACTGGCACATCATTTAGCTAGGAAGTTGGTGATAACATGTCATTTAGTGTAGTGTGCAAGGACACAGATGGGCATGCATGGATAACTAATGGGATCACTACCATGACTTGATGCGAACTTGATATATGAGAACTGAAGTTCAAAAAAAATAAAAATAAAAAATACTATAGCTCAACGAAGTTTGTTTTGCAAAGGTGTTGAAGTTGTGTGACTGATTGGCAATGATGGTTCACGAAAATACAAATTTTTGTTGCCCTTCCGTCAACTTCTATTCCTCAGTTTCACATTCCTTTTCCCGAGATAACCAATATCTAAAGGAATGATTCTACGTTGACGTCGTAGAATCCCGGATTACAAGTGATATAGCCCCTGGGGGTGACCGGGAGAATTATAGGGGCGGTTTCCTCCCATACTGGGCCCACAATGTTTGTGTCTCCTGACCAGGATTATTGTATCCAAAAACATCTACCACAATTGCTCAAACAATAAGAAAAATGATAAAATCATTTCTAATAAGCATGTGTGGAGATCGAAGCAGCTCAAATAAGAAGAAAATGATAACATGAGATCCAATAAACAAATGCGGAGTTCGAAGGGCAACTGGTTGCCAAAATTGGTCATCAATAGTGTGAGAATAACAAAAATAAACAACTGGACATGCACTTCTTACGTAACTTAATCCGAAACAATAACTAACCAATAAACTACTCCCGTAAAATGGTATCCCATCAACTCCAATAAGAGGAATTCAGCGGTTCAATCCCCGATGCTGTAAAAAGGTTTGTGTTAAATTAATTGTATAATGGATTGAGCGGTGTTGGGTCTGACAGTAGAGCCAGTCCAACTGGATGGGTTTCTGTAGGAGCCTAGGTCCGGCTTTCGCGTATAAAAAGAATAAAAAAACCAATAAAACAATATTTTGTTCCACAGAAAAGAAAATGATTACTACTATGCTTTTTTTTACAGATACACCGAGTTATCTTAAAATAATTGTATGGAATCATAAAAAAGAACGAAAAAAAGAAACTCAAGCGATAAAATATAATACTCATGACAGACTTTCTGGTTTTAATTCTCAATGAGAAATTTAAGCATGTCTATGGAAATCTAAGATTGCACTTCTCCGATTAAACACACATCAATTTGGTTATCGAGAGGTAAATGAAATTATTACATACATTAAGTTTTACTGAACCACAAGATATTCCAATGAATTGTGCAAATAAATTCTTAGATTTCCTACTTTGTATTTGATTTTTTTTCTCCATCGTTTAAATTCCTATTATTCAATTTTAATGATCTCCATGTAAATATATTTTTATGTTTATCCAGAGAAAAAGAAAACTAAGAGAAAATCATAGCTTAATAAAATTAATACTTGGCATAAGCTTAATAAAGTACCAAAAAATGTAGGATCAGAATCTCGCAACAATTATGTCTCAGCGAAGTTATCAATGGTATAGCACAATAGCGTCGCAGAACAATTTCAGAAACGACGTCAGCAAGGATCATGAGAAAGATGTGATAGTCTTGCAAAAATTAGAGAGCTTGCGAAATTAACATTTGTAAGGTTGCGAGAATGTCGCAAACCATACCCGAAAATAAAGGATAGATTAACTGTCATCCACTATGTATTTCCTTATAAATAGTCATTCGAGTTGTAAAGGAGAGAGAGATCTTTTTTGAGTAAGAAACAAGTAAATAAGAGAGAGAAAGTTCAGAGCAGAGATCATTCTTGACTTCTTTATCTTTCTTGTAAGAATATTCAGAAATTAATCAATAAAATTAAGAGTTTAAACCTAAACATGAGCTAATCAATAATGAAATCATATGAGGGGTGTAGTGTAGGATTTCCTACAACTACATAATGGCGCTAGAAACAGGGACGAGTGGAAGATTATTCTAGAGAAAGATAAAGATTGATATTGAGATTTGTGAAAATTTAAAGTGATTGATTAAGAATTTTTCATAATTTCTTGCAATACTGTTAGCATTGAAGAAATGGCTAGAAGAAGAAATACAACAACCCGACTACTATTAGAAGAAGCAAAGAATTGCTGGAAGAGAAAGAAGTGAAATGGGAGAATCTACTAGAATGAGAAATAATAGAGAAAATCTAATTCAATCGCCAATTCAACAAACATAGTTCAAGAGAGGAATACAGATTATGACAGAGTGAGCGTACACACTTGGCGATCAAATTCAGCAGAAGAAATAGAAGAAGAGCAACAAAATAGAAATTATAGACAGGAAGAGAGAAATCAAGAAGCAGATGAAGGAATAATTCATGGAATGAGGAAATTGGAGCGTTAGAAACATTGAGACGAAGAATACATGAAGAAAGAAGAGCTGAGGCAGAAGAACGTGCGAATTTAACAAGGCAAAAATCACGAATTAAGGATGGAGAATATCAGATTGCAGAATAGAAGATCGAGAAGTATTACAAAATCATATTCCAGATCGACTAGAAGAGAAATGAGGCAAAATTCACCCACGATCAATGCTGGAAACAATATTCAAGAAGAAATATCAAATCCTAATGAAGAATATCGCGAAAATAGAGAAAGAACTGATGATCGTTACATTCCACAAAATGAAACTTTTGATGATGGGAAAATTGGAGGAAATCAAGAGAACGGGCAAAATCAGAGACAAAATAACCAAGATGGCGAAGGAAATCAAGAGGGAAGAAGAATTTTACATGTGAGAGAAACAAAGAAATCAACAGACAATTGAAGAAGAAATTGAAAGACATAATGCTGAACAAGCACGTTTAATCTGCGAACGTGAAAGGTTGAGAGCGGAAATGGAAGAGAAAGAGCTTCAGGAGACAATTCGCCAGAACAATCATGACAATCGAGAAAGAAGGCGTATACAAAACCGGAATAATGATAATCTCAATGAGGAGTATGATAGAGTGAAGAGAATGGCTGAAAGACAGCGAATTGAGTTGATAAGAAATGAACAAAATTATGGAGGGGAAAATGAACGACATCATCATTTGCGAATTCAAGATAGGGATGAGGAAGAGAATCGCAGAAGAAGACGAGATGAGGATAATGAAGAAGAGATACAAAATTTCGCAAGAGAAGATAGACGTGAACGCAGAAGAAGAGAAGCAAAATTAAAGAGACCAATGGGTCAAGATTCAGGTGTAAATAAACAAATCTTGAAAGAATTAGAAGAAATGAGAGGAATGCTAAATAACAGAGGAGAAGTAGGTAGAAGACAATTGGATGAAGCAATAGAAGAAGCTGCGAAAACTCCATTTACAAGGGAAGTACAATTAGGAGGAATACCACCGAAATGCAATTTGCCCGCATTAACCAGCATTTTCGATGGAACAACTTGTGCAATTCAACACATTAAAGCTTATGTGAGGTGCATGTTACAATGGGAAAATCATGATGCGGTATTGTGCAAATATTTCGCATCCAGCTTAACAGGAGAAGCGTTAAAATGGTTTGAAGGTTTACCAAAGAATACAATAACCTCCTTCAATCATTTGCAGACCACATTCTTGGGAGCATATATAAGTAATAATTCCTCACGACCTGGTATAGAAGATGTGTTTGGATTAAAACAAAGGATTGGCGAAAGTTTGAAACACTTGACTAAAAGATGGAGAACTATGTGTAGCGAAATGGCTGGCCGTGTAGATGAGAGATATCTCATATTATCATTTATCAATGCTATGTTTGCAACAAACCTGTTGTATGTCCAAATTTTCAGAGTCAAGAATACGATTACAATGACTGAATTGCGAGAACTTCAAGAAGAATACATTGCTTTAGAGGAAAACAAAATGAAATGGAATCATATCCAGTTGCGAACACCAGCTCACAAACAGCGAATGCAAGCTTATTACCCAAGCTAATAAACACAGTGGCGAATACTTCGCAAGTACAACAAGAAAATGAGACAAGTAACAATCAGCAGAAATTGGTAGCTATGGGAGCCGAGATCAAGAAGAGTATGAAAGAGAAAAATTTCTACAGTCGTGGAGGAAATAACAAGATTCAAAGACTCGATCAACCGCAAGAAACTTATGGAGGTCAAAGACCAAACTTTAATAGAGGACAAGGAGGTCACAAGTAATATGGGAAGAAATCAAGATGCCACCTCTAAATGCAAGTGTGGAGAAGATATGGGAAGCTATAATTTGATGGAGAATATACCAACACCATGGAACATGGGAACGGAACCACCCCAAATCACAGAAGTCATGAATTTTGTTCTTATCATCATTTTCATGGACATACCACAAACGATTGCAGAAATGTAAAGAGAATTATTTTGAGAATGATAGATCAAGGAAAACTAAACGACTTTCTGGTAGGGCATCCGCAATCTCAACCATTACCACCACCGCCAGAACATCACAAAGTGAATACGATGAAAAAGAAAGAAACATTCTTCATAGAAGTTGGTGCAAAAGCAAAAAATCTATTCTGTCACTCTATCGTACATTCATATAAGACAATTGAAGATTTTCATGATAATGTTTTAAGTAGAGTGTTCGCAAGAGATAATAATGGAAGAGAAATTATGAATATTGCGAAAATCGCGACTAGAGGAATGGCAGAAACAGATCATTTCTTTTACCGCAGAAGAAATTCCCGAAGGAGAAGAGGTGCATGACAATCCATTGGTAATAAAATTAGAAATTAATCCAAAAAAAAGAAGATGAGGATGATGAAGCTGAAGATTCATGGGCAATCAATAGAATCTAGTCGATACTGGAAGCTCTGTGAACATCTTATTTTATCATACTTATAAAACCATGGGTGGAAGAGATGATGATCTTATACCATCAACATATAAGATATATGGTTTTAATGGTACTGCTAACAAGCCTAAAGGGGAGGTTACTATGCAAATTCCATTGAAGGGAATATCTTCTGAAATCTCATTCTGTGTCGTTGATGTAGAATCACCCTACAATGCATTAATTGGTCGACCTTGGCTACATGGGATTCTAGGTGTAGCTTCAACTTTCCATCAATGCATCAAATTCCCTCACCCCAATGGTGTAGGAATCATAAAGGGAGATTGGGTTGAAGGAAAGAATGTTACGAAACTGAGATAGAATCTTGCGAAGGAAGAGCAAACAAGAAGGAAAACTGGCGACACAAAATCAAGGATGTACAAAGAAGTGAGAAGTTGATGGTGGATACAATCGAAAAGAAAGGAGAAGAGATGTTGCGAAATTAATGCTAGCTCAGATAAAAAGGATGAACATACCATACCAAGGAAGCAGTAGCAGAAAATCATAAAGAAGCAGAGGAGGGCAAAAGTAATAAAAACAAGAAATGTATGAATGATTAAGTTGTTGCGATAATCTCGCAATAAGTAAAATTCTCAAAAATACATTTGATTGAACAACAAAATTGAGATTGCGAAATTCAGATACAATATGAATTGCGAGACTCTCGCAGAGATAATGAATTTTACAGAAAATAATCAGAGAAGAATGACAAAAGAGAAAGAGGCGAACCTTTATGGCGTACACCCTAGTTCGCGAATACAATTTCGCAAGAGGCAAATGTAAGACCTAAAGTACGTCATATAAGGGGGTACCTATTGCATGATCAGGGAAAGGCTACACCGCCACCGGAACCTGAGTCATGGAGATTTGGGGTCAATAAAGCCCATCCGGGAGAGGCACCTTGGATTCTCAACTTAAGCATATGACTTAGGTTGGGCGACTAAGGTAATAAGGACTCTCCCAAGGAGTGCAGAATCTGATCAAGGCGCCGAGGTACACGGTTGAGTCAAGAGTGCCGGGGCGTTTGAAGCGTCCTTGCCATTCTTGACAAGTCTTGGCTTATACTGCACTCGGCCTGAAGAAAACCCCACTTAGGGTGCAGTCTCGTAACCATAAGCCCTATAGGTAAAAGGGATAAGAGGCTGCGAAAACAACTGGTTGTTGTTAAGACTGGATGGGAGGAGCTAACCTTGTATGGTAGAAGTACGCCTCCTTGAAGGGGCAACCAGGGGGAGATAAGGGCGGCACCCTCCATTAGGGAGCTGATAAGTGTCTTAAGACGCAAATGTCATGAGGCTTTTATTCGCAAGGATATTAAGGCTTGTCATATTTGTGCAACAATCCTGAAGAGGCAATAATACAAAAGAAAAAGATAAGAGATCAATGGGTTTTCGCATG
This sequence comes from Papaver somniferum, assembly GCF_003573695.1. NCBI lineage: Eukaryota > Viridiplantae > Streptophyta > Magnoliopsida > Ranunculales > Papaveraceae > Papaver > Papaver somniferum. The sequence goes on from NC_039367.1 coordinate 124,844,156, forward strand.
AAAGTGCGAAGACGTCCTGCGATTTCGTCGCAAGACGGCAATGTCATGGGGCTTTATTTTCGCAAGAATATTTAGGCCTGTCATATTGTCGCAACATTCCTGAAGAGGCCATAATACAAAAGAAAAAGTTAAGGCAAGATCAATGGGTTTTTGCATGAAAATGCAAGGACGTCCTGCGATTTTGTCGCAATGACAAGAGGTGGCATAATAAGACCTTTAATTAGGAAGGCAAAATAAGACCACACAGGAATGAGATTTTGAAAAGAAACAAAATTCACTTCGCAAAAGTTGCGAAATTATACAATAAGAAATTTATGAAATCTCTCATTTGGATTCAAATAACAGAGGCAAGTATGGGAATGTATGAAATTAGAAAATGTTATTTGTCTCCATATGAGAGATTTACTCAAAAATTCAAGAATTAATGATTATATTGATTAACTTATTGCAAAGAAGAATTGTTTTCATTTACAGGTCAAAATGAAAGAAACATATACAGAAAGAAGAAATAAATGTACAAGTATTACAAAGAATCAAAGAAAGAAGTAAAGACTATTTCTTGGTTAATCCTTCATTATCTTCATCAGACTTGTTTCCTTCTTCATCTGCGTCAGAATCTTATCACCATCAGAACTTCCATCACTATCAGATTCTTCATCGTCAGCTTCGCTATCAGAGATAATCAAACTGGGAGTATTCTGTGGGATTTCTTCTAAAAGACAAGGATAATCAGAATGTGGGATATTATGATCATCACAAACCATTGGATGGTTTGATTGCGAAAATGCATAGCGTCATTCTTAAAATTCTCAACGTGATTTGATTTGATTCTTCAATCTAGAATACTTGTCGTTGCGAGAAGAAAGATTCTTTGCGAGTTCCTCCTTTTCAGCTTCAAGTTCTTCAATCTTTTCACGATATTTATTTTCAGAATCTGCGAACAAAAGACAACCAATTATTAACTTGATGAAAATTCATAAGAAGCAAAAGATTAGTAAAGAAGAGCAATTAGCAACCTTCTCTGTCAGAAATCATGTCTCTAATCAAGGTGTATGTTCAACTTGGAGACTAACATTTACGCCTAAATCTTTTCTAGCATCATCTAAAATTTTCGCAGCCCAGACAAATTCATCCTCACTACTTATGAGAAGACGAGAACGAATTTGATTTTCCCTTTCGCAGAGTTCAATATTCTTGCGGTTAGCTTCATCTCGCTCAAGTTGAACTTCAAGGAGAGCCTCTTGGAATTTCGCCAAAGCCTTGGCACCTTGATCAGAGATACGATCCTTATCATCTATGAGACCGCTAATTTTGGTTCTTAATCATTGGTTTTCTCTTTGGAATCAATAAGGAGACGCTTAAATCTGTTGGCTAAGCCTAAACTGGATCTATGATCAATTTCTAAGAGGCGAAATTTCGATCTAAGTTCATTTAGAGAAAGAGATGAAATTCTATCATTTGAAAGCTATTTAAGGAATTGTTAAGACGTTCAAGAAGGGTATCATTATCCAAGGCATTAGGAAATGAGCGAAGAAGGGTAGCTTCATCAGAAAGACCATAAATGTCTGCAAAAAGGATCATTTAAATAAGATAAAACAACAGGATGAATGAATAAAGAGAAAAGAGAAAAGTAACATACCGTAAAGCTGATTATTAGCTTGTTGAAGACTAGAAATTTTATTCTTATAGGAAGAATCAATTTCTAATTGTCTATTTTCTCGCGAAGACTTTAACTTCAGCTTCCAATTCTTCATTCTTTTTGCGAAATTGAAGATTTTCTTTTCAAGATTTTCGCGTCTTCTCTAGATCTGAGGCAACAACAAAAGACTTTTCCATCTGCGAAAAGAAATAAAAAATATTAATATAGAAAAGATTTTGAGTTATAACAATGAAAAGTAAAAAGATAAAAGTATACCAGACTATTGAGAGAATGCAAGAAGTCGGGAGTCACTGATCTAGAAACTCCGCGAAGAGAGTATCACCATCCAGTAAAGGGACATCACAAAGGGTAGCGAGAGCTTTGCAGGTATTTGCGAATTGGCTATCTCCCATCCTTGTAGAGAATCAGAAAAGAGGCCAGAAAGCTTAGCCATAGAAGATTCAGGTGGAGAATCTTCAGTTGCAGCAAGATCATCGTTATCTCATCACCCTTATCACTTTCAGAATTTCGTTAGGAAGAACATTTGAAGGAGAAGAGAACGAACTTTCTTTTCTTTGGAGGAGGACCAGTTGATTTTTCCCTGCGAAGAGACCTTTACCTTTATCACCAATCTTCGCAGCATCAACAGATTCTTCTACTTCAGCAATAATCTTCACACACAGATAGAAATAAGAAATGGAAGCATGGAAGTAACAGTACTATTTAAAGTCATAAGAGAAAATTTCTTACCTCATCTGTGTATGAGCGAAGAGCTAACAGAGTACTAGATTTCCCAGTCCTGTTATAACTATCCTTTAGTTTTTGGATCTGCGGAAATGTCGCAAGAGTTAGCGAACAGAATAGTAAAAATCAATAAAGAAATATAAAATGAGTTAAAGGGAGAAACATACCTCTTTCTCCTTCTCGGGCCAGGAGAAACCCAAGGTTGATATGCAGCGAGATTCGCAGGAAGAACGTTTGATCCAGCAATGTAGGGACCCTTTAGCATTAAAGGAAAACACACCATTTGTCATCTTTGGATTGGCGAGGAGTTGTTTTTTACCAGAATGCCAGTCAATATCTTGCATAAGAATTTTGGCTTCATCAATGTTATCTTTCCTTCTTAATCGAATACCCCAGCGAGTATTCTCTTTCTTCATGGAGATAAGTTCGTAGTTTTCAAAGAAATTCGCCACTGTATATTCTCAGCAACTATCTCTAGGTTGCGAATTTTGGATCCCTAAGTTCTTGGAGTAAAGAGATCCTCTACCAGCACCACGATTAGCGAACTCTAGCATCAGACGGATGCAGTCCCCACTTAGTTGGAAAATGGCTCGCGAAAATCGGATGAGCGAGAATTTCATAAAATAAAGGAATGTCTGGGTTATAAAGAGGAATAGGGAGACCTGCGAGAATTGACCTAGCGAAATTATGATTGATTGATCATCACAATTTTGATTGGAGAAAAGCTTGACAGAAAGAATTGATTTGGCATTCACACCAGGAATGGGGAGAGTGTAAGACCTTTATTAGCAAGATCTTTTTGGACATCTTGTAATTCTTCTCATATCTATGACCACTTGGAGCCATGTTTGAATAGAGTATGGGAATGTATAAAAGTAAAAGAATTGAAGGAAGAAAAAATTACAGCAGCAGAATTTGCAGAAGAATGACAGAGTTGCAGAGATGAGAGAATAAAAATAGAAGAGAAAGTAAAAAGAAAAGTGGAAAGAGGGGGGAGAAGAGTATATAAAGAAATTTACTTCTCGAAGAAATAAACACCATTAAGACGAAGAGACGTGAGCGGTTGAAAGTAGCGGTTACAGAAGACGTGTCAAGAAATAAATGGAAGAGAGAGTACGTGTGATAAATGTGGAATATGAAAAGATAAGCAGCTGCGATTTCTCACATTATTCTCTACTTTGCAGAGAAGTTATGAGAAGAGGCAAGATGTAGGATCAGAATCTCGCAACAATTATGTCTCAGCGAAGTTATCAATGGTATAGCACAATAGCGTCGCAGAACAATTTCAGAAACGACGTCAGCAAGGATCATGAGAAAGATGTGATAGTCTTGCGAAAATTAGAGAGCTTGCGAAATTAACATTTGTAAGGTTGCGACAATGTCGCAAACCATACCCGAAAATAAAGGATAGATTAGCTGTCATCCACTATATATTTCCTTATAAATAGTCATTCGAGTTGTAAATGAGAGAGGGATCTTTTTTGAGTAAGAAACAAGTAACTAGGAGAGAGAAAGTTCAGAGCAGAGATCATTCTTGACTTCTTTATCTTTCTTGTAAGAATATTCAGAAATTAATCAATAAAATTAAGAGTTTAAACCTAAAAATGAGCTAATCAATAATGAAATCATATGAGGGGTGTAGTGTAGGATTTCCTGCAACTACAAAAAAGTTACATGATATATTTGAGATGGAGAAATTTGTATAGAATCAAGCAATTAAACTACATCAAAAAAAAAGCAATTAAACGAGATATATTAAGATTATGATGTACCATGATCTCTCGATAACCCTCCACAATAAAAGTGAAGCATATAATGACGATGGACCAAAAAAGGAAAAATTATATAAGAAAAAAAAAAACATAAGCCCCATAAGTCAAAGAATATTAGATTTGAAAAATGACTAAAAAGGCATAGCTTTAGCAAATATATGAACTGGAAGTAAATACTATAAGATCGGAAGCTGTTGAAATCCCAAATGCTTCAAAAAAAAAATGTTGCAATCCCCTGACTTTTTAATTTTTTTTATCTTCCATAGATTTTCATTAGTTTACTGAACGTTTCATTAGTTCTTAGTAGTTTTTTAGTAGCTTATTGATTTTCTATTAGGAGTATCGCAAAATATTTTTTGAGAAATGATCCCGTGTATCGCACGGGTGAAAAATTAGTAAAAATAATGAAAATTAGCATAGCACGTGCACAAATATTTTCGTCTTAAAAAGTCGTTAACAATTTTCAAATTCACTCAAAAAATCCATAGAAAAACTATCTTTTTCTCGAAATAGAGTGATGGAATCCGAAAATCGGTGAGAATAGAGATTTGCACTTGAAACACTGATGTGAAAAAAAAGAACACCCATTTCCCTCGGAATACACATAATATTAAAGTAGACCACCACCCTTGCATCAGTTAGGCAGACAAAATAAGCTTCTTTTCCAGACACAATGATCAGTTGTGATGTTTCCGTCCTTGTAGTGATGCTCAAGCATTAGCTGACGAAAACAATAAAACAAAGCAAAACGAAGCTTCTAATCTATTCTCTCTTCCTATAAAAAAAAAACAATAAAACAAAGCTTTAAGATTTTCGGCACTACGTAACCAGTAACACACATAAATCTTGCGGACATTCACAGCAAAGCCACTAAATCTAAAATGTACCTTCGACGTAGATATCCTTAGCTATATTTAGCTCATCAAGTTGAGCCACCAAGTTCTTGAGAGTGCGGCTGGTTTTCCAGACCACAACCTGACCATTTACCAAGGCATCATCTTTCTTCTTGATCAAATCATTCAACTACGACACTTTCTGATTGTGTGGCCTTTCTTTATCGGCTTCAATATCCTCAATAGGTTTTAAAGCACAACCACTGTTCCTCAAGTTTTTCCCTATAAGACATTCAGAATAGTAATCATCGTCCTTAGCGACCCACGCATACAAACCTTCCTTTACCAAACCACCAAGGTTATCCAAAGCATAGAGTTTTTCCCCAAATTGGTTGTAATTATACTCACTCTCCAAAGACACTGCATGAGTAAATCCCAACCAATCTTCTATAAAATCCATAATCGCCTGACCAGTAGGGCTATTCTCAGGACCCCATATAGTACGTACCTTCACAGGATTAAATCCAGCCAACTGCTCCTTAATCGCCTTGTTACTGATATTTATGACCTTACTCACAACAACAACTTTCCACGGGTATACAATTTTTTTCTTACCCACCACAGTAGATGATGAACCAACATCCCTAGAAAACTCCTTAGCATATTTGTTCTCCAAATAGCGAGCTAGAGCCCTATGATTGGATTTACCTCGAAATTTAAGGGAAGATCTCATCTTACCAGAATCCTTAGCATGTTGAACTAAATGATCATATGCATAGGTTTTTGTTTTTTTACCTATACAATAAGGACATTTATACATAGAATTACTTTCTGCTACAATAACTAAACCATTTTGTAGTTTTTGATATGCTTTTTCTTCATAACGTGGCATTTCACTCTCACTTTCGCTCTCACATCTGTTTTATTCTGATGAATAAATCTCATCTATTTTTCTTTTTGGAGTAGGAGAAGAAGAATCCATTCTTGAACAACTCTCTGATTTTTTTACTAACTATATCTCCTAATGTCTCTGATATGTTTTAATGGTTTCTATGAACTCACAATGCTTCTAAGATTCCGGATGAATGCTTAATATAATGTGAAAACCTAGGGTACTTGATTTCGAGATACATACCCTCTGCCTAATACCCATACCCATTATTGTCTTCCGGCGGGGCCCACTTGGACCACCATACCAAAACTGTGAGAGCTTTTTCCCCATTTTCCTTTTGTTTTCGTGGTTCAACAGCTCGGTCTGTTTAGAACTACTGTTACCTCTATATTGGTTGTCAGTCTCTTGTCACATTTCAGTCATTTACGTGTGGTACACAGGGTATGTCTGTCTCTTGTATTTTCAGTGGCACAAGTATAATCTTAGTAAATCTTAATACACCCCTACGGGGACGGAAAAGCAGACGTCTTATATTCCCCAGGACAATTTCAGTGGACCCACATTTCGAAACAAGGGAAATGATTAATTTATCGGAAGAAAATCCAATAAGTATCTTGCTTGGGTTTCGTCTCGTCTAGTCTAATCGGTTAGAGAGTAGTACAATTGAGCGTAGATAACCTACACTCTAGATTCTAGAGTTCTAGAATCAGTAAGTTTGTAACTAGGAGGAGGAGAAGCAGACATCAGATATTAGCTGTCTAGGATAGGTAGTGGGATGGGATTTGAAACGGGTCAATAAATTCTAGCGATTCAACTTTAGATGAAATTTTCACTAATCTGTTTGCAGATTTAAATAATGTCATTTATGCGCACGCGTAAGCCCACACATGTGGGGAATTAGTCCTTTAACGGTTAGTTTCTGTATCCGGGAAATATCTTTTTTATTTTTTGTAGAAGTAAGGGAAATATCTGATGAGTCCTAAAAAGTACATATTTCTATATCTTTTTGTTGGCATTTAACTCATCTTTTGTGCATTAATTCTACATTTTATCCCATATTCTGTATTTTCTTTGTTTTCAAGAATAAATATTTTTATTAACTAATTTTGCATTTTTAGGTAATAAATAAAGTTTGGATGAATTGCGGAGCGAAAAGAGCAGAAAAGTAGTGAAAAGCCGGAAGAAATTACGCAAGGAAGCCGCGAAGAATGGTGCGCATAAACCCAAAATACTAGAAATGGGCTCAAGAAGGAAGATTTGTTCTTAAAGAAGAAGTGGGCTCAAGATTTCCCAAGCCCAAACTCATTTCTTAAACCCATATTCTATACCCAAAATCCTAAAACCCAAATCCATATCCGCTTGCGTTTTCAGCCGTCAAAACAGTTCTCAGAAGCATCCTACGGTCGCTCCCTTGCTGTGCATCAAAGTTTGATATCTCCGCTTTACACTACAGTACCTAACTCCACCAAGTGCCGTTCGTTTCGTTGTATCCCTTCATCCGACGGTCGCTCATCGCTTGCCTCCGCATCGCCGTCAGATCTACCTACCATCTTCTCATCCTACGGCGCAGATCGCATAACATCTTCCCTCGCTGAAACCGCTCAACACCATAACATCCGAGCCATATACCCCTACCAAACATCCCCTTCCCCTTCTTCCATCGACCTCTCCTCCTCCATACCCTGTGCAGAACCACCTCCATCTTCTCCACCTGCTCTGACCTCACCACCACCACTACCTACGCCACCAAACCAACCCTAAACCTAAACCCATCACTACCATCATCACCCCCTCTTTCTAGCCCCCTATTTGATTGATATTTCTTCTCACCTTTCTCTGAAACCCTAGAAGAAAAATCAATCGATTAGGCGAGTCTAGAGTAGCAATTGACACATGGGAATGGAGCAGGAGAGTCAGAGGAAGAATGGGTCGACGCATGGGGGAGAGATTGTGCCATCAAATTAGGTAAAGTCGAACCCTGATCTCAACTGCCAATTTGGGGGAAAATTGTAAACCCTAAAAATTTGGGTATAAATAGGATGTATGTTGTGTTGTAGGGGGCATACCTGGACTAGCCAGTGTGTCATTAGGTTTAGGTTTAGTCTTTCTTTGTTTTCCAATTTCAATTTTTGCTTCACTGTTTAGTTCTTAGGTTTTGTTTAAATTTTAATATCTTTAATTCAATATCAGTTCATGTGAATGTATTGTTCAAATTCTGTCAATGTTAATCACCATGTTTGTTATGTTCTAATCCATGTTATGTTTGTGTTAAGCTCTATGTATGTAATGTTTCTTCACATGATCATGTAATTTCCATGTTTAAACCTTAGAGAAGACCATTGAACCATGATGGTTAGCCATTAGGATAGTTTTTGTTGAACTCAAAATAGCTTAGGCTAGTTAGATTCCTAAAAGCCCAACTGACTTGTGATTAGTGGTGCTGTAAGAAGACCACTAATGCTAGGGGTCAGTGGTGGCTCTAAGGGGTTAATCAGCTACATTAGTTAGTAATCCATTGCCTAGTTGACCTGTGATTGCCTGTGCCTTAAACAGACAGCCAATACTAGGGGTTAGCTAAGGCTGTAAGGTTAGTTAACTAGCCATATGACAAAAACTTAACCTAGGTGAACTAGCTAGGTGAAGGGAATTCTCATCCATCTCCATACACTTCATTCCCATCCACAATTTCTTTCCCATGTTCTGTTTTGGTTAAGTTTTTCTTTGTTTCTTTGGTTCTTTAGTTCACTGCCTTAGGCTCACTGCCTTTGTTTAACTTCCACTGTCACTATCTCACTGCCACTTAGTTACTTGTTTAGATAACTTTAGTCTAGGAAACTTCAATACACCCCAAGTCCCTGTGGAATGATCCCTTGCTTACTTTCTATACTAAAACTTGGCCTTGTATACTTGCAAGAGTTTTTGTGTGTTTTCTAACCACACCAATATCCAGTTTATATATAAAAAAAAATAGATAACTGAAAACGAGACATATTCACCATTTTCCCTGGAACAAGCATGTGAGAATAATAATTCTTCACGGTGATAAAGGTGCAAAAACCAAGTTAAAGTTACTCTTAAAAATCCAAAAATTATGTTTTGCACTTGAACACTGATGTGAAAAAACTAACTTCCATTCATCACTAGTGAAAAATGAAATATTCCCTGAATACTTGAGACAAAAATAATTCTTCTCTTGATTCTAAATAGAGGCGCAAGACACAAGTTATAATTATAAACTCCCTCATTTTAGATGATGTTTTTGGAATTTTCATGTATATTAAGAAATGGAGAGAGATATGAATATTGTCCATCTATACCCTTAAGAAAAGTCTTCAAACATTACAGTTAAACCTCTATAATTTAATATCCTTGGGACTACTAAATTTTATTAATTTAAAGAGATATTAAAGTACTATTGACTACAGAAAATTAGATATTCATCAATTGGAAACTTGTGGTCAATAACCGTAATTAAACCATCTAAATTGTTGGTCGGTCATTAACCGTGATTAAGGATGAAATACAATTACATTTGAATTTCAAAGAAAACCAAGCAACTATTGATTCATATTTTCCTAAAGTTTGATATGTATAAAAAACTTTCAATTTTTTTATTAGTGATTATATTAATTTGTATAATACATGGGACCTATAAATAGTTAAGGGAGATTTTTGAAACGTATTACATTATTATATTATCGAAATTATTATTTTAGCACTATAGGCCCAAGAAGGGACCAAGAAATTTTATTATTTTAGCGAGAATATTATTTTAACGAGTATTAATTTACAGAGGTTCTACTGTAATTGCTATTAGTACATTAAAAAAAAACTTATAGTTCCTAGAAAAAAGTTAGGGTGTTATATTTTGTGGAACAAAAACATCATCTTTAATGGAATGCAGGGGAATATTCCCTTTTTCACTTATGAGTTTAGCACTTGGGCACTAATGTGAATAAGACAGCTTCCACTCATCACAAGTAAAAAGGGAAATATTCCCTCACATAATATAGTTGGTATAAGACAACACAATTAATGCACGTAAAAACCACAATGTTTCACTCCAAATAATGTGAGAAAATAAGTGAAAACGGGACATTCACCATTTTTCCTGGGAACAAGCATGTGAGAATAATAATTCTTCACGGCAATAAAAGTGCAAGAATCAAGTTACTATAAAAAATAAAAAAAAAATATGTTTTGCACTTGAATACTGATGTGAAAAAACCAACTTCCACTCATCACAAGTGAAAAATGGAATATTCCCTCAAATAATAGTGCAGATAATGCAGGTAAATAAACATTATTTCTCGCCAAATACGTGAGACATAAATAATTCTTCGCTCGATTATAAATAGAAGCGCAAGACACAAGTTATAATTATATACTCCCTCCACTTTAAATGATGTTTATAGAGTTTTCATGTATATTAAGAAATGTAGAGAGATATGAAGATTTTCCATCTACACCCTTAAGAAAAGTCTTCAAACATTAATTGCCTCCTCCATCGTGACCTGATTAGATTTAGAAATTAAGCAATCTAGGATATTGCTTGTGTTTCACTTTCACTAGTTAGTTAATTCTTATTGGTGGTGTTTTAATATAACCATTGAGGCCTTCGGCACAAAAGGTTTCAAAGATATTATGTGGTGTTTACATAGTCGAACATAAGTATATCCCTATCTCCTTCGTTGCACTTAAAATTTAAAATATGGTGCACAATCAATTCATCACGTAAAGTGTGGTGCAAACTGCAATTTTCACTTTAAACAAATGATATTCAGACCTCTTTGGAAATTCAAAATTATCTTTTTTTTTGGTGAACAATCAGACCACGTTTCATTCAATCCAAAAGGTAATTACATGATTGTTTACAAGAAAAAGAACATAAAAATACAAGAATATTAGAACCCAAATACATATAAAGATACCAATTACATGTAATTTGCGAAGAGAAAGAGCAAAATACCGCAAAGATACCCAATTTTTGTATGAAAAGTAGAGAGAAAAGATGGTATAATCCGAAATCAATTCCGACCATTTTGATTGTTTGTCTTCTATAACAAGAGATACTCCAAAAAGAAAGGAGTGCTTAGCCCATAGTCTTGTATATATGAACGAAAAAACCCGGATGCCCTAAATCCCTTTTGTTGAAAATGAACTCAAAGCGATGTCGTGTTGAATCGTCGATGTTCTCGGGTCTAGAATAACATGTCATGAACCAACCAACAAAAATTGAACAAATCACCATCAAAGTGAAGAAATAATCTCTCTCAAAGTGAAAAAAGAATCGCCCAAAAAGCAAAGATAAAATCACCAAAATGGTGAAGAAATGTGTCAAAAGACGCCACAAATTAAAAAACAACATCTTATTCAATCAGAAAATATTCTAAAACAAAATAAAAACAATACAAAAGACTCAAAACAGATAATGAGACTCTGAATTCCATGATTTATAAAGGCTGATACCAGTATCATTGGGGGCTTATACTATTTAGATGATCCAACATCCAGGATCACTTAACATCGTGAGATGGTATCAGCCCTTAGTAATACCAGTATCAGCCCTTATAAATCGTGCTAAATTCTTCAATTGAAAGTTTCAAAGTAGAATCTCAAAATGTCTCTCTCAAAAAAGTTCCATCCTAACCAGTTGTGTGTAAAAAAGGGTTTAGCACCCAAAAGTCAAAACACTTAGGCCTCTTCCCGTGCACATGTCAAAACATGATATTTGGCATATATGCACACACTATGGGTATGCCAAACTTCCAAACTCATATGCCTATACGCCAGTCCTGGCATATAGGCATACGAGAAAGAGTTTATATCGAGCGATAGAGACTCCATCGCGCGATGGTCTTTCCATCGAGCGATGGTCAGACCATCTCCAAGTAATTTTATATATATAAATATTCTCCTTCTCTCCTACTTTTTCATTATTCTATTATATTTTTATATTTAAAGGGTCCCACTAAATATATTATATCACTAAAATTTTTATAAATACCCCACCACATAAATACAAATATATTTTTTATTCATTAGGGCCCCACCCAACACAATTAAATATATGTTTTTAATCAAGTTTGACATGTCTTCCATAGTGGGGAAACTCATTTGCCATGCTACATGGCATGCCAAACAACATTTTTTTTCCATATCCATAAGAATAGTCCTAAATGGAAAATAAAAATATCCAGTACCAATTAACAAACAATAGGTTACATCGTTGACTTTGGATAATAACTACTGGCGATAAGTGCAAAACAATTACCTCACATCCAACTAGATACACGTTCAACTTTTCCGACTTTTTCATATTCGATTGTTGTGTTGAAATATGAAAAATAAAATAAAATAAAAGAATCACCTTAATGGAGGTGGGACAAATTTGTAAGATGCTTCACACACATCTCAAGGAGGCCACAGATATCTCAAGGGCCCACGCATCTTCTTTTAATAAGTATGTGTAGTACTGTATTTGATTTTCTTGGAACATTAAACATCAAATACAAATGTAAAATTATAATGTAAGTTTGTACAACATTCATCTTTCTTCCCTTTCTTTTTGTAGCCCTGATATGATGAACGTGGATCTCCGAATCTATAATTTCCAACTTCCCATCATCCTTTGCAGCATTTTAACGCACCGATGGAGGAGGCTTACATAATCATCCCTTATCAATGCGGATAAATTCTCTCTCTAAGAGGCCGTCAAATCCTAGACCCAGAACCATTTTCGTACTACCACCATCTACTGAGGTTGACATCTTAGGGGACACATTCACCCGGAAGCTGCTCCTACCCCTAGGAAGCTGAAATCGAAAAAAAGAGAGGGAGAAAAGTAAATGTCTTTTCGGATGATAATAGGGGGCAGACTACGACCTAGAAATCAAGTAATAAGTACTATGCCTGGGCCCTGGAAGGATCTTGTCATGTCATCTAGAGAAAAGAGACCCAGTATAGACCGGGGGAAGTAGGCATCAGTCTATGGCGACAGTGCTACAGAGACACCGGGTTTATACACTACTATGTGGCGCCTATATCAACCGCAGTAGTTCTTTCTGGACCTTCATATTGAACTACATGAAAACTACTTAGACACACAAACTGTGGACCCCACCCCAGGAGAAATGCAGGGGGTCCCACTTTTAGGTATAGTTGTGAGTATGTTGTTTTCATGTAGTTTATTTACACGGTTTGTAGAGAATTTTTGTATCAATCGTTGCTTTCCTCCCACTCTACCCCACCAGGAAAAACAAGGCCCCCTTGTTTACTACGTTCCAAAAAACAGGCGTCTTTGTAGCAACTTCGATCATTTATTACATTCCAAAAAAAATATGTTTAAGCTTAAACAAAAAAAGGAAAGAAATGTTTGATTGACACCTAGCTTCAGCCAGGGGAAGCCTGTGTGTGCAAATGTGCATACATGATCTGCCCCTGTTTGTTCCGAAGATTCTTAACCTTTATGCACAAGACCTGCCCATCATATCCAAACCCGCCCGTACCCGCAAAACCCGTGGGTTTTTAATCCAAACCCCCCCGTTGTGGGTGCGGGGTTGGTTATGAAAATCAAAACCCGTTGTCTATGGGTGCGATGTTGGTTAAACCGAAACCCCCCCAACCCGTAGCGGGCGTGTAACAAAACCCACCGGCTGTTTGGTTTTAGCTTATACCCACCCATTCCCGCGCCATGTGCAGCCCCTTTATGATGGTCGAAAGAAGGTGGAAATACAATTCTTCACCTGGAACATTGGTGAAAAAACAAGTATGCACACACAAACTTCACAAAAAGGGTGAAGCGCAAGGAAATAAATAACGTTGTTATTCTACACAGTACCTCGATCCTCGACAAATAAATAAATTTTCTGTTCCCAGACTTGGGTAAAGGGGATAAATGAATGACCTCGATAAATGCATTAATGAATAAATCCTCCACGAAATTATAAATGAATAATTATAAATTCCGTACCAAAATTGTACTGTAGTAGATATTAGACTAGAGTACTATTACATCCATTTAAAAATATTTATTATAAGAATTCAGCTCTTCCAAAATAAATACATTCAAAATTGATTTTTTTCCTTCACTTATTTATTTTTTGTAATGATGCACAACTTTAAGAATATAATGCTTCAAAAATAAAAATAAATAAAAGAACTTCTAGAATATTTTACTATGTGTGGTACATAGTAATTTTTAGTGGAGGTTGTTATTTGAGAAGCTTCATTTGATATGGCACCGTTATTACATGGTTCCGGATTGGGATCCATAATTTCTTCAGAGATAGTTAATGAGACGTAACTGCAATATTCTTGCTAGGATTGATTCATCAAAGGGTGATTGTAAATATGTGGATTTTTTACTCCCTTTATGTATTAATTTGGAAAAAAAAGAGTCCTTTTACCGTAGATACTCGATTTCCTAATTGAATTTGGACTTCCATAAAATTCCAAACACCGTAGGTAAGGTTTATCTTTTGAGATTTTAATTTTTAAACCAATCATACTTTGCCAAGTGTCCTCGTTGAATCCATAATGAATGTAGTTTCCTTTTTTTTTTTTTAATTTTTTATTCTTTTCCTATTTTTTTTTAAACCAATCATACGTTGCCAAGTCTCCTCACCAATTCCAAATTGAATTTGGTTTCCTTTATTATATTTTATTATTCTTTTTAAACTAATCAAACGTTGCCAAGTGTCCGCACCAAAATATTGAAAAGTTTTTTTTTCTTCGGTCACTTGGGAAATGGGGATAAATGAATCCTTAAAAAATTCCCATAAATGAGTAACATACACCCAAGAGGTGGTATTTTGGGGAACTTGGAAAGTTTTGGAATTGTTGTTTTTGTGATGAAATCATTTTTTACGAAAATGCTTCCCATCTACCGGATTTTCAATAATGCTTGTTGTACCGCCTAGTTAGCAATTCGGGGTACGGGTAGTAATTCGGGACGACATACGTACGTGAACTGTAAGGATTCGGATAGGTCGGATTCAGTCAACGGTTCATTTTTGGGACAGTAGTTCGGAACGGCATACGCACGTGCATAATCGTTTTATAAATGTGAGTTCGGCACTTAAAATTCGGTTTATATATATGATAAATTTATAAGTATATGACCTTATTACGAGACTAATATTGTTTGTATATGATTTAAAGATGGATTGAATTAAAAATCGGTTGAATTCAAAAAATGTTTGGAGACTGCAACACACCAACACATTTGTTATGTTCTATTTCTCGATACGGGTTTTGAGACTGTAAAAGAAATTTTGTGATCCTGGCCTCCTTTTTTCTAGCAAAAATTGATCCATTTTACCCAAATTCATCTTAGTCTAGATAATGGGGTCAATTTCATGTTGCATTAGACTGGTGATACACTAAGTGAGAATGTTTATCAACTTTATTTAAGCACGACCACCACAACACAGTCATTTGAGTTTGACACAAAACCACACCTGCCGAATATTAGAGGATTGTTAGGAGTTGTAGAGCATCACATTAAGGAGGAGATTGTTAGTTAATGTGATGTGCAGAATATATTCTTCACTTGAACTAGTATGTTAGTTAGAGTGATGTTTTCATTCTTCACATGAACTAGAATGATAATTCATGTGATGTTTCTGTTTTGCATAAAAAGTTGTGTAACCTATACATCCGGCCATCCGTTCATCAGGCAATCCCTTGGTTTCGCGTCATAGTTGTGTTTCACTTCATATATTTGTTTCCTAACTATTCCTAAAAGGATGTATTTATGGAAAAAAGTCTAGATTTCCTTCCAGTACTCTTAACCCTAAAAATATGTGTTTATTTATAATTTCGTTAATGGATCTATGAAGGTCATTGTAAGCTGCAAGAATTGATGAGAAATGAAGTACTGCTAGATTTCCTTCCAGTACTCTTCATCACCACCTGTGTTTTATTGCTTATTATCTGACAAGTTTTAATATCATGTAAACATCAGTATTCTCCCTTCGAACCATGTAAAAATCCATCTTTTTTGTTTGTTTGTTTGTTGCCACCGAAAGCTAAGCGTGATGAGTAATTGTATTGAGATTGCTCACCTGAAATTTCTTTTATGTTTTTGTTGGATGGAAACATCGATGTGTATTCGGCTATGAATTGACGACATCTTTAATTTCGCATTGGTCGTAGGATTTGAGATGTGGTCAGGTCCAAATACTGTCTGGGGTTCTTCGTATATATTTTCAGCTGAGTTATCGTATCATCGTTACTACTATTAACCATGTTCTCTCAAATTTCGTGGTTATTGGGGTTAGCAGAAGTTGCCAGGGCAATACAACTTAGGACCGATTCACTGTACTAAGAATTTTTACACTTTACCGCTGCATATTAGTCCGATGAAGAGGGAGGAAAACACTACCAGGATATTGTTTTAGTAGTCTAAATATTTCTCTTTTTTTTCCTCGACAAAGATAATTTTATAAAGGCCCACCAGAAGTGTGCAAAAGAAAAACAGTACAACCCAAAGAATAGATAAACTATGGAATGACAACCCTAATACAAGTTTTACTTGCATGAACCCAAAAATGAAAGCATAATAGTCATAACCCACTGGATATATCAATGGAAAATGGGTCATTTGTCCAAATATTTAAAAAAACGGTTCAAATGGACGAGTAAAAAATAGTTTGGGTGTAATGGACACAAAAAAATAGCAAATGGACACAAAAAAATAGAAAGGATGAAACTGGATTCATCTTGACTTAAACTTAAAAAATAGAAAGGATGAAACTGGATGCATCCACATGTAAACAGTTATATAGGTCAAGATTTCAAGAATCAGCTTTTGTTGTTGTCCGTCTATACATGGTTCAAGTTCTTAGATCACTCTTTCCAGATATACCCCTAATTATGATAGTCTTGTTATACAAAATAATTTAATACTGTATTTCGTTTTCATCAAAAATAAAAAGAGTAAAACAAGAAAGAAAGTGGATATATATTTATAAAACCGTACAAGTTCCCTATTGTTTGACTTACTTTTGATGTTATCCATAAAACATTAGGGACAAGAACAATGGTCAAGCCTTTTCCTTGTTCATTTGACTTCTCAAAATTTCCAAATCTCCCAAATTATCTTGGTGAGAGGTTATTCATTTATTGATCATCCATTTATTGAGCATTCATTTATTAGAAACACCAGAACTTTTTACTCTTTAGTCTTTGTTCACAAATTAAACCTTTAACTACCCATTTATTGGGAAGGTACAAAACCAATTAAAAAACTAAGAGAGATGGCGTGACTTGCATTGAAGAATGTAAAACTTCACTGTTAATAAATGCATATTTGGTAAATTATGTTAATTTTGCATTCTTCGATACAAGTCACACAATCTCTTTTAGTTTTTTAATTGGTTTTGTACCTTCCCAATGCAATGGTTGGGGAAAAAACCAAACCGTGTTTCCAACTTCTGTTTCTGTATTTATTGGGGTAATTAAAGGTTTAATTTGTGAACAGAGACTAAAGAGTAAAAAATTCTGTTGTTTCTAATAAAGTTTCATGTTGTTGGATGTTTTATAACTTTAGTGTGAGTAATCGATTCCTTTGTAGTTAAAGGGTTCATTTGATTTTAAAGACTAGAAAGTAAAAGGTTCTGGTGTTTCTATTGAAGTTTCATGTTGTTTGATGTTTTATAGCTTCTGTGTGAGTAAGCGATTCCTTTCCAGATTATTTTGTTGCAGTTTGATTCATTCTAATGAATGAATTTTCCCTAATTCTGTTTAGAGCCAGCAACAAAGATTTATCCCTTTTTTATATCTTATGAAGAATGGGTTCTTCTTGTAATGTGATTATTATAGTTTATTTTTGTTGGGTTTTTCATTCTTTCAGAAACTCTGCTAGCTAGCGTTCTTTAAGCTATTGCAGTGAAGTGTGGGGGATCAAAGGTATAAACTTTTTTTAGTGTTCAGTGCAGCCTTGGTGGTATCTAGTCTGGAATTGCAGTTCTTCCCATTGAGGTTCTTCTACTAATGGAAGGTAGAATTTGGTCTTTTTCTTTTTCAAATATGATGATTGTTTTGTCCATTCAGTGTTTTAGTTATTTCTTCATTGTTTGATGCGTTGCAGAACAAAATGGGCATGCAGTTAAGATTGAATTCCATTCATTTTCCAAATTCATTTGGAGGATACAACACGTTTCTGAATTGAACCAGGCAAGTCATTTCTCTCCTACATTCACCACAGGTCCTTGTAAATGGTAAATTAATATACTTTGTGACCAAGCCGCTAATTTTTCAGAGTACTAATATTATTTCTACGCCGAGCACATTTTCTGAATCTTGATGTCTTTTTGTGTTAATTAGGAGGTAGAAAAAATGTTTCAATGTGTCTGTCACCCTCCTTATCTGTTTACTCCTTCTGTAACCTTTCTACCTTTTTCCCTTCTAATATTTCTTCTTCTCCTTCCAAGTATAGCTGGGATAAAAATAAAGGTGTTCCAGAATCTTCCGAGTCTAAAATCGGCAGTCAGCCAATTCCTCATGTTTCTACTGCTGTTCCTGTTACACCTAATCTGGTTCCTCTTGTTTTTACTGGAGTACTTTCAATTAAATTACAACAAAGGCCCAAGACACGAATCAAATTAAAGGGAGGTATCACCTTGATGAAAGATTCGAAGTGGTGTTCATCAAGGAGAAGTTTTAGTGGATCATTTAAGAACTTCTCCTTCGATGAACTCCACCTCGAATCATTCATCAAAGGAGAAGGAAAGCCGACTGTCGCACTTGTCATGGATTTTTCTTGCAACAAAGACAAGTTATTGATTGTGGTTGGTCAGTTGGAGGCCTATTTATGTTTACCTCTGTATACACATTTCCCGGAAAATCCTTTCTATTACGAGGTGTTGAGTTTCAACGTGCTGGTAAGAGGGTTATTTTTCAGCACAACGACAGTTTTATCTCATTTTTGTTGTTCTGACTGCTGATTACCAATTAATTGCAGTTCTCCCCATTGAGGTTCTTCTACTAATGGAAGGTAGAACTTGGTATTTTTCTTGTTCAAATATGATAATGGTTTTTTCAATTCAGTGTTTTAGTTATTTTGTAGCGATTACGGTCCGCGAGTTATAAACCCAAAGGTGTCACTATCCATCCACAACTGTCGACGAGGGGTGTAATTATTTGGTTTCATCATAAAATTTGATGAAACCTCATAGTATTTGACGAAACCAATTCTTGGTTTCATCATAAAATTTGATGAACCAATTTTAAAATTTGGGGTTTTTGTATCAATTTAGTTTAGGATAGAGTTTTAATGAATCTCAACATTTGAGTTGGGTTTTTGTACCACAAGTTTGGTCACCTTGGGTTTTTATGACTAGTTTTGTAGAGATTATATAATCGTAAACCTAATACTTCGTGGATATATTTTCTTAAGGAGAAATGATGCATACATTTGCAGTGTAACCAGATTTCGTACTCTCAACTGTCGCACAATAATCTGGAGAGGGGACGTCATCATCACTTTGTCTTCTTCGTCGCACTTGTGTTACTATAAAATATGGTGCATAAACAATTGATCACGTGAAATGTTGTGCAACATATAATTTTCACCATATATAATTTTGTGTATAATAAATTAAATTAACATGAATAATAATACTCCGTGATTCATATGCTAAGAAGAATTTGAGATAATATAGTATTTTAAAGCGCAAAAGATGAGTTATTCAATAAAAAGGTGTAGAAATATGCAATATTTGGCACTCATCAAATACCCATTAACCTGAATTTTACTTGTCCTCAAGTGAAATAGAAATTAAAAATTCCTAATTATACCACTGTCACTGGTCTATCGAGTGCATTTAGCGTATGCACTAAGCCTTTAAACCCCTAGGTGCCCCTAGTTGGACGAGTTGTAGTCTCGTGAGGGCCTACTAGAGATGTACCCTATGGAATTAATTGCGTTAATAACGTAGTGATGTCGATACTTACAGTCTGGTGCAATGTTTGGGATTCCGGAAGGAACTTTAGTTAGTCTCCTACACATTCATTGTATTTCGAAAAATTAGATTGAATTTAATAGTGGAGAAGACAGAAATTATTAAGAGTATTGCTACCTGTTTGAGATTTTGAAGGCGAGGAAGAAATCGGGTAAAGTTCGAAAATTTTATTTTCAACAGAAATTCGTTGATTGAGGTGGCGGTCTGTTAATAATTTTTGGTTATTGAATTCATAAAATGTTTGGAGACTGTAACACGTTTGTTATCTTCTACTTTCTCAATACGAGTTTTGAGGTTTGAACATAAATTACTTAATACTGTATTTAAATTCGTCAATAGTCCAATGTGTCCCTAATAAATATCAAAACGGTGAGTTCATGGAAATATCTGATAGGGGCAAAGCGGAAACGAATTTTGTGGCTTTAACTAAGGGGAGTTCCCTTTATATATATGTATATATATACAAAAGCGTTTGTCACGTGCATACGCACGTGCATGCGTCAATGGTTGATATTTCATCAACATGTAAGTTGTGCTTATAACATGTCGTATTATCTCAGATATAACCGATAGGTTATGTGAGGCGGTTGGTTTAGTGTTGTCTAAAATGTTGTATATCTAGAATCTTTGTTAATACTTTGTTACCTTATATATGTCACATGTGAGCATAGGTATGCAATGTCCAGTCCAGTCCAATCTCCAGTAAAGTGGTTTGGCCTAAAATACATGTGAGTGCACTGCAATGTACAAGTTACCAGGTGAAAAGGGAATTTTTCACTTTGGCGAATACCAATTAATAGGTGAAAATGGAATTTAGCACTTGGCATAATATGGGTACCCCTTGTAGTCAAGAGAAATTTTAATGAGTAGTTTGTAATTTTTAATGAGTCGTTTCGTTGAGCCTATCTGTTTTAATGAGTCGTTTCAGTAGCAATGTTGTCTTGCTTTTCTGAACAATCCTTTTATAGGGGCGGCGAGTTTTATTAGAGGGGCGACAGTGTGATACTTGACGAGGGGAGGAACACCAATTTTAATCTTTTTGGGGAGGAAACAGTAATGATACATTCACCGGGAGATTGTACCGCACATTCTCCCGCGTCTCACATCAATTGCTTGGGCCCCCTGTTAACTCTAGGTGGGGCCCCCGGGGCTTCCCTCTTTTGTGAGACGCCGGAGAATGTGCGGTACATTCTCCCGGTCAACGTAGCATCTTACTTATTGTTCCAACTCCAACGGGTGCCATGGGTTCTTTCTTGCGGGAATTCTGGCGGTGACGCCCGCGGTCAACGTAGCATCATTCCCCAAGGGCTCCATCTGACCCTTCATTTCCTCTCACGGGATTTGTGGCGGTGATAGTGGGGTCATCCTAGCATCACTCGTATAGAGGCGCGAGAATGATTTATTGACCGTGGAAGAAACCGGAAGAAATCCCGTGGCATTAATACAGGTGAGACCCACCACCACCTGTATTACTCATAGAAGCGGGGGCTCTAAAGCATTTTCGAGCTGAGAAAGCGAAAATGCTCAGAGGTGGTCGGGGATGGAAGTGTTGGAGGGAGGTGAAGTGATGATGACATATGCCCTAACCAATGCATAATTTCGATTGATGATGACATATGCCCTAAGACCAAAATGCATATACCAATCAAGATATGTCTCTTCCGGAGCTCCGAGACCAAGAGTGCTTCAGCGGTATGCTAAGGTTATTTTGGTAACCATCCAGACTCTTTTTCCTTTTAATACGAAAGATCCCCTCTCCATAGCCTCAGTGACCTAATAATCGTGTTATTACCTTTCGTGTACTGCTGGATTATATGGTAGTCAATAATGCTAGGTTGACCGCGAATAATCCCGCAGGGAAAACCGCGTGAGAGATTAAAAAAAGGTGGTGGGTCCCACCATTAACCCCATCCCCTGCAAATCTCTCCAACAATGTTACACATACCGCCCCTGTCACCGCCAAAAATCCCGTGGATCTGATCCAAGGGCTGAGAGGGGAGCCCTGGGAGAGATTTGCAGGGGTTGGGGTTAATGGTGGGACCCACCACCTTTTTTTATCTCTCACGCGGTTATCCCTGGGGATTATTCGCGGTCAACCTAGCATTATTGTCCCACACCCAACCCAACACATTAACCTAAATCATTATTACAGATAAAAAAACATCAGCAAAAGCACAAAACCCTTAAATTTCCGAATGCTCAATAATAATGCTTGATCTCCAATGTATTCTTCTTAATCAATAGCGTTAAAAAGCACACAAAACTTCCAACTTTGCGGATGCCGAAGAAACGTTCAATTTACCTTCCATTGGATGCAAAATACTGTTGCCAGAGAATCGTTCAATCTTCTATCTTAATGCTTGTTAATAATTGTTAAAAACTTCAGTGTACTTATCTTTCTTCCTAGAATCTCCGACCAAAGTATATTGCTCCAACGGAAGGTAAATATATATCTTCACGGTCCTATATCAAGAATAAATTCCGGAAAAAGAAAAGAAAAGGATTTCCTTATTATTCCAAATCAGTTTTTGTTTATATAATGGTTATAGGATTCTTCGAATTAGCGCTGAATTATAAAAAGGTAAACATATGGAAACCCTCATAATTTTCTTTGCCATTTCCCCCCCATCTAATTCAGTTCATGACCCTGATCTAATCTCATTACCCAGTTTGTTTCGATTTTGCAGCCATCAACACCACAATGCAAAGAATATTCTTTATAAAAAATTGTTTGGTTTCTTCGAATTTTGTTTATAAATGACCCTGATCTATCTCATAACCCAGTTTGTTTCGATTTTGCAGCCATCAACAACCACATGCAAAGAATATTCTTTATAAAAATTGTTTGGTTTCTTCAATTTTGTTTATAAATGACCCTGATCTATATCATAACCCAGTTTTGTTTCGATTTTGCAGCCATCAACACCACAACGCAAAGAATATTTTTTAAAAAATTGTTTGGTTTCTTTTTCTTTTCTTTTCTTCGAATTTTGTTTATATAATGGTTAGGTTTCTTCGAATTAAAAAGGTAAACATATGGAAACCCTATAATTTTATCCTTAAGAATTTTCTTTCCTTTTTTTTCTTCCATCTAATTCAGTTCATGACCCTGATCTAATCTCATAACCCAGTTTGTTTGATTTTGCAGCCATTAACACCACAACGCAAATTCTTTTTGTGTTTACTATATATATCCGGTTTTAGAACGTTTTATTTGTTATGTCGTGATATCCTGTAGTATTATGCAGCTTGGAAGAATGAAGGTGAATGAATGATTTAAGGTAATCCTCTACTGTTACGTTATATCAGTCGATACTGAAATCTGTTATTATCTGAGACAAGTCCAGCAAAGTTCGTGAGTGGTTAATTGACGGAATACATGATGTAAATGTATATTCAAGTTGGCCTCTATCACCGAAGTAACCCCTTTATCTGTTTGTTTGTGCAGCTCTGACCTGAATGAGGGTATCTGGCATTTGGATATGCAAGTATTATGTCGATGAGCTTAACCCTGGATTTGTTCATGGTTAGTTTGCCATTTTTTTTAAATGCAACCACACCTTTTGTTGAAGAAGAAAATCCTTGTCGAAATTCTATAGTCGTATTCTGGTCGTTTAAAGATGCCAAAATTCTGTTAAACAAAAATGCAAGTTGCTTGATTGGCTGCTTGGTTGGGCTTTTAGTTTTTTTTTTTTTTGGGCTTGCTTGCCTTTTTCTTTGGTTATCAAAATTCACCTAATTTGCGGATTTAACCGGGATCAACCGTTCATTTGTGGATGGATGTCCGGGCCGTTCGTTAATGGTTTGGATGCCGATGCAATTTTGAAATCCAACGGATAACGGATCCGGCCCTGATATAACCTTGAGAATCCGTTGGACATCCATATCCGTTAAATTAAAATAAAGACACACAGCAGTAGGAAAAGAAAAGAAGAATATGCTTGATTGAAGAAACAAGATAAAAAAAGAAGTAGATATTCAGCAAGTAAAATTCTAGGATAAAAATTAAGCTAACCCCAAAATGCAGTTTTATTCCTCTACAGCAGACACCACTAATAAACTGTAAACTACTTCCTCCTAAATGTCAAGATTCAAGAATCAGTTTTTTGTTGTTGTCCGTCTATACATAGGCATGGTTCCTGTTCTTATATCACTCTTTCCATACCCCTAATTATGATAGTCTTGTTACACAAAATAATTTAGTATTTTATTTCGTTTTCATCAAAATGAAAAAGAGTAAAACAAGAAAGAAGGTGGATATATATTTATAAAACCGTACAAGGTCCCTATGGTTCGGCTTACTTTTGATGATATCCATAAAACATTGGGGCCAACCGTCCAAGAACAATGATCAAGCCTTTTCCTTGTTCATTTGACTTCCCAAAATTTCCAAGTCTCCCAAATTATCTTGGTGAGAGGTTATTCATTTATTGATCATCCATTTATTGAGCATTCATTTATCCCCTTTAACCAATCTTTTTTTATGGCAGTGACTAAATACAACCCTCACTTGGGTTAAATACAATCCAAATTTTGATTTATTGTACTTTAAAAACAACTAAATACAACCCAAGTCAAGTCAAATCCGAATGTTAATCCAAGAGTTATTAACCTAAACTAACTAATTGTTTCTGATTAACTAAAATTGATGTGAAAATTCCTAAAACTCCAGTGCTTTCACCGTCAGATTTTACTTAGGTAAGTTAAATCTTTAAAAAAAATAAAAAAAAAATTAATATATAATACTTATGCTTACTTTCGTGTTTTTATCTCTGCGTGAAGAATTCTCTCTCCAACTTTTCTGAGTGCAAAATTAGGGTTCCACCTAAATTTCTCCAAAATGAGGGACGGGCTATAGACCAGGTTAGCCTCTTGCAAGGCCTGTCCCTGACGGTAAGGCTTTGGTATAAAGTGCTGGTGTAAACCTTTTGCATATACCGAGGTTGGTGGTCTATCTATCTCTATATATATATCTGATATTATATATAAAGGAAACTCCCTTTACTACAGTGCTTTGGAAGTTGCAAATTGTGTTTGAGAATTTTACCCCCGTATCATACCAATACAATAAATTACCCGTAAATAAAGTGAGGGCATGTTAGTAATTTAGGTACTAAATATAGATTGGATGAATCGAGAGGCCAAAAGAAGCAAAAAATGAATTGGTGGCAACACAAAAGAGACAACAAAGCTTCCGCTAGAAAGCAGTGAAGAATATTTTTTGTACCTCATCCGTCAGTGAAGAAATCTTGTTTGCAAGACTCAAAACTAGATGTGGGCATGAGATATTAGCTTTGGAAAAGATCCAAACCCAACTTCCAATCAAAGCTGTCGGATTCAGTTTAACTGCATAGCATCCAACGACCACTCCACGTGGTGCATAAACTTTCGCTACTCCAGCTCAACACCCTAGCCTCACATTTTCTCCCTTAACCGAACAAAAGCCAAACACTCCCTTGTTCGCCTTCCCACATCAACCAACTCTATACCCGACCATTTCTGATTATATCCTCCTTCTCAGCATCCATCAATCAACCTCCTTACGCATGTCAAAGGCCGTGACGGTAATCCTGATTTTCAATAACAAACTCATTCAACCCTGGGTATAACAGATGCGGACACGACAAAACTAAACGTGGATTCACGTGATTTTCTAAAAAATTAGGACGCGAACATGGATTTAATTCCCACTTAATTATAATGAATTATTATACACATTATATTTGTAAAACTCCGAGTCAAATTCATATTATAACCCAACACCAAATCCGTAAAAAGTGAACCTTCGGGGACATCTATTAAAATTGGAACTTTTGTGACAACAAATCAGCAATGGTAACATCCAAAAATACGGTTGAGCATTGTAAAACAAGGCACATAAAGCTCAAGTATCACTTCATTCGAGAAGCAGTTGAAGATGGTGAGATAGAACTCAAGTATTGCAAGACGGAACACCAATTGGAGGACATATTCACCAAGGCACTTCCCAAAGGCAAGTTACAAAATTTTAGAGAATAGTTAAGAGTTGTAGAACATCACATTAAGGAGGAGATTGTTAGTTAATGTGATGTGCAGAATATATTCTTCACTTGAACTAGTATGTTAGTTCAAGTGATGTTTTCATTCTTCACATGAACTAGAATGATAGTTCATGTGATGTTTATGTCATGAATACACAATCTATAAAACTCATATTATAGATGAGTATAAATTATTTGATATGATTAAACATTTTTTTAATTTTAATTATTATCTACAAATGTACAATAATTATTATTTTAATTTATTGTTACACTTTATTGTATTTTGTTGAACAAAAGAAATAAGTTATATATATATTTAAATAATTTATTTTTATTTGGTTGAAGTTACTATAATAAATAAGCTACGATAAATTTTGTATTTACGTCTATCATGCATATTTCCATACAAAATTTGTTTTTACAATTCTTAAGGACTCTACAAATGTCTGCAAGACGTTGGACAACTCTGCATAACTCCGCAAAATTTTGCTCAACTCTTTATATTTCTCTCAAACTTATTAATATCATGACTTTTTAAATCTTTACAAATCTACGAATGCTTTTATAGAGTAAACCCCTATTAATCACCCTAACCTTTCCAACAATTTTCACTTGGTTATGAGTGAATTTTTTTTCCTTCACAGCAGTTGTCGGTGTATTATAAACTTCAAGTGTAAAACTCCGTTTTCGTCAATTAAGAGATTGCATTCGGTTGCAAGTGTTTTTCACCTCTATTTAGAGTTGGGTGAAGAATTCGACAATAAAAAAGAACACCTTTCTCACATGTGACCTCGACTTCTGAAATCTACTGGAGAAGACTTATTATTACCGAAGCTGCTAGGTATCCTATTTTTTTACTATTAATCCCCGAATCTCGACCTATTTTATCGTAATAATCCGAAAATGCTAGATATACACCACCATCATACATCAACATTTTACACCCCTATGTGTCATTAATATACACCCTAGATTTCATCTCCATTTTCGTATTATTACGATAAAATAGGTCGAGACTCGAGGATTAATAGTAAAAAAATAGGATAAAGCAAACATCTTTTCATAACAGACCAATAAGCATGGGGTTTTGGGGTACAGCGAGACTGGATGGAAAAGCAAACGTCTCGTCTTGTCTCGTCTGGCCTCTTTCTCGTCTTTTCTGTGTCCAGAGAGTATATAGCACCTAAACTCTAGACTCTATAGACCAACTTGAAGATTAAAATGTATTTTAGTTTTCTTGGGACTGTATCTAACACATAGAAAAGGTGTGGAATGTTTGGCCCTGTCAAAATGTCGATCGTGTGAATAAGATCCCGGACCTGTTAATAGGAGGAGTCCTTCCAAACCATTGAATGGTTGTCTATTTATAATTAAACTGGTCCCCTCTTCATCCATAATATCGCTTCTGCGGATCAGAATTATACTAAAACCGATGGATAAGTTTCCTTTAGAAATCGCTACCTAGATATTAGGTCGACTCCCTACAACAGATTTTGTTCTTCACAGCAAATCTATATGCGGCAACTGGAGGGCCATCCTTAATAACACCAAATTTGGTCTCCTGTTCTGTATCACATCACGCTGGGGAAACGACTTTGGATCGCGACTCATTTACAGCGAGCACATGAACACGGAACTTTACAACACTATCGTAGCTAACAGTCACCCGGATTATGGACCACTTAAAAGATTATCAAACCCAGTGATCGGTTCGTGCAACGGTCTTGCGTCTTTCTATGTTTACCACGACAACATCCAAGATCCTGTTTTTGCGATTACATGATTGTTTACAAGAAAAAGAACATCAAAATACAAGAAGATTAGAACCCAAATAAAAATAAAGATACCAATTACATGTAATTTGCGAAGAGAAAGAGAAAAATACCGCAAAGATACCCAATTTTTGTATGAAAAGTAGAGATAAAAGATGGTATAATCCGGAATCAATTCCGACCATTTTGATTTTTTTTCTTCTATAACAAGAGATACTCCAAAAAGAAAGGAGTGATGAGCCCATAGTCTTGTATATATGAACGAAAAACCCGGATGCCCTAAATCCCTTTTGTTGAAGATGAACTCAAAGCGATGCCGTGTTGAATCGTCGATGTTCTCGGATCTAGAATAACATGTCATGAACCAACCAACAAAGATTGAACAAATCACCATCAAAGTGAAGAAATAATCTCTCTCAAAGTGAAAAAAGAATCGCCCCAAAAGCAAAGATAAAAACACCAAAATGGTGAAGAAATGTGTCAAAAGACATCACAAATTAAAAAACAACATCTTATTCAATCAGAAAATATACTAAAACAAAATAAACAATACAAAAGACTCAAAACAGATAATGAGACTCTGAATTCCATGATTTATAAAGGCTGATACCAGTATTATTGGGGGCTGATACTATTTAGCCGATCCAACATCCAGGATCACTTAACATCTTGAGATGGTATCATCCCTTAGTAATACCAGTATCAACCCTTATAAATCGTGCTAAATTCTTCAATTGAAAGTTTCAAAGTAGAATCTCAAAATGTCTCTCTCAAAAAAGTTTCATCCTAACCAGTTGTGTGTAAAAAGGGTTTAGCACCCAAAAGTCAAAACACTTAGGCCTCTTCCTATGCACATGTCAAAACATGATATTTGGCATATATGCACCCACTATGGGTATGCCAAACTGCCAAACTCATATGCCTATATGCCAGTCCTGGCATATAGGCATACTAGAAAGAGTTTCTATCGAGCGATAGAGACTCTATCGCGCGATGGTCTTTCCATCGAGCGATAGAGACTCCATCGCGCGATGGTCTTTCCATCGAGCGATGGTCAGACTATCTCCAAGTAATTTTATATATATAAATATTCTCCTTCTCTCCTGCTTTTTCATTATTCTAATATTTTTTTATATTTAAAGGGTCCCACTAAATATATTATATCACTAAAACTTTTATGAATACCCCACAACATAAATACAAATATATTTTTTTATTCATTAGGGCCCACCCAACACAATTAAATATATGATTTTAATCAAGTTTGACATGTCTTCCATAATGGGGAAACTCATTTGCCATGCCACATGGCATGCCAAACATCATTTTTTTGTCATACCCATAAGAATAGTCCTAAATGGAAAATAAAAATATCCAGTACCAATTAACAAACAATAGGTTACATCGTTGACTTTGGATAATAACTACCAGCGATAAGTGCAATACAATTACCTCACATCCAACTAGATACACATTCAACTTTTCCGGCTTTTTCATATTCAAATGTTGTGCTGAAATATGAAAAATAAAATAAAATAAAAGAATCACCTTAACGGAGGTGGGACAAACTTGTAAGATGCTTCACACACATCTCAAGGAGGCCACAAATATCTCAAGGGCCCACGCATCTTCTTTTAATAAGTATGTGTCGTATTGTATTTGACTTTCTTGGGACATTAAACATCAAATACAAATGTAAAATTATAATGTAAGTTTGTATAACATTCATCTTTCTGCCCTTTTGTAGCCCTGAGATGATGAACGTGGATCTACGACTCTATAATTTCCAACTTCCCATCATCCTTTGCAGCATTTTAAGGAACCGATGGAAGAGGCTTATATAATCATCCCTTATAAATGCGGATAAATTCTCTCTCTAAGAGGCTGTCAAATCCTAGACCCAGAACTATTTTCGTACTAGCACCATCTACTGAGGTTGACATCTTAGGGTACACACTCACCCGGAAGCTTATCCTACCCCTAGGAAGCTGAAATCGAAAAAAAAAAAGAGGGAGAAAAGTAAATGTATTTTCGGATGATCATAGGGGGCATACTACGACCTAGAAATCTAGTAATTAGTACTATGCCTGGGCCCTGGAAGGGTCTTGTCATGTCATCTAGAGAAAAGAGACCCAGTATAGACCGGGGGAAGCAAACATCAGTCTATGGCGACATTGCTACAGAGACACCGGATTTATACACCACTATGTGGCGCCTATATCAACCGTCGCTTTCCTACCACTCTACCCCACCAGGAAAAACAAGGGGCCCCTTGTTTACTACGTTCCAAAAAACAGGCGTCTTTGTAGCAACTTCGATCATTTATTACATTCCAAAAAAAATATGTTTAAGCTTAAAAAAAATGTTTGATTGACACCTAGCTTCAGCCAGGGAAAGCCTGTGTGTGCAACTGTGCATACATGATCTGCCCATGTTTGTTCCGAAGATTCTTAACCTTTATGCACAAGACTCGCCCATCGTTTCCAAATCCGCCCGTACCCGCAAAACCCGTGGGTTTTTAATCCAAACCCGCCCGTTGTGGGTACGGGGTTGGTTATGAAAATGAAAACCCGTTTTCTATGGGTGCGATGTTGGTTAAACCGAAACCCTCCCAACCCGTAGCGGATGAAACTGGATTTGCATATGTTGAAAATATCTCCGCCGATCTTCTTCGTTGCTTGATCTCCGTCGATGTTCCAATAGATAAATTGAATCTTGATTCCTGACCATTTCATCTTGAGCTTGGCCACCTCGATACTAATATTGATGCAATTAATAACATTTGCATATGCTCCAGACCATCTAGTCATCTTCTAGCCATCTCCAGTTATTCCTACGGAGAATTAGAAAGGCCGACAGCCAAGATAACACCAACATATTTTGCTTGTAAACTGTAGAAGCAGGTTCAGAAGCAGCAGCTAAAACAACGTAATGGGTACGGGGATGGAGGCAGGGAGTGGGGGAAGTGTAGAAGCTTCGCGGAAAACTCTATGGTTTGAGATCCTTATAAAGGTGCCAGTAAAATCAACATTCGTTTGCAAGTGTGTGTGCAAGTTTATGCGTGATTTTATTTCATATACTAATTTTGTTAGATTGCACACGGCTCATGCCGTCTAGAAAAATAACCTAAAATTTCTTTTGAGTACCGTTGAACCGAAGAGCCCAACTCATACTAGATTTTCAGTGTCATAAACAATTTTCTCAATAACTTACGATTCAGTATTGGCATCCACAAGTATTATGGAGTATATTACTCTATATGATGTCCCTTACAAAAATTCAGAGTTTGAAGTCACCATGTTAGGTACACCACAAGGTCTGGTTTGCCTATTGATTAGAGAGATAGCTTATCAATCTATGAGACATATCTAAATCATCCCCTTCGTTTAGTCTGGAAACTGTCAGACCATGAGACACTTAAACAAAACATTGGATTTTATTTTTTCAATCTGTTTTGATTTCAGAAATATCCCCTTGATTTGAGAACTTCTCTTATACTGTGTGCAACTGGAATACAGTTTTTGTGTAATTTTTTTGTTTTTCTTTTATTTTTACTACTTGTGGTAGTATACTTGTTGTACATTTTTCTGATAAGAAAAAAATTTCGAAAAATGTAGTATAATGGATGTGTACAATGCTTAAGCCTCAAAATAACAAAAAAGTAATAAATCAAGGTTAAAATTTTATGTAGCCAACTAAAACATTGAGAATCGTTTTGTGTAGATTGTAAAGCTCAATGCTCACCTGCATTCTATCCAAGCAGATTTAGAGATCATTTACCAAAGACAAAATACGTCGGATATCAGTCAAGACTACTAAATTTGGATAATTTGGGATTCACTTTAACCTAACTCAACCTAATTTAAGTACTGATTTTCTAATCAAACCGTATTTATTTTTTTATTTAACGATTTTCTAATTAAAAGCTGGTCATCCGCGTCTAGGAAGGTCGCCATCTCAAGTGACCTGCATCCCTGACTAACCGTATAAGCTAGCTATCTCAACTGACCTGCATCCCTGACTAACCGTCAAAGCTGGCTATCTCAACTACCTAATCTTCTTATACAGAGGTTTTAGTCTACCTGATCAAATTTTTCCTCCAGACTTCTTACGCAGATAAGAACAGATTCCGTGCAATGGTGCAATTTGCCAGCCTACCACAGAAAACAGTCACTTGAAAAACGTGAGATTAAGGAAAAACGTGAGATTAAGGAACTATAGAAATACAAATGTCAAGAGTTGTTAGATTAATTAGATGCTATCAGGGATCTCGCAACACATCAAAATTAGTTTTTTACATGTTAAATCCGATCTCGCAAACACATAAAAATTAGTTGTTCACATTATACATATGACCTGAAACTTCAATACCCTGAAACTAAAAATAAATAGAACAACTGACCATTTTCAATACGCATTAATCCAATCTCACTAAGTGCTGGTTCAGTGAAAGGAAATAACTCCTGGTTCTCTTTGTTCGGCAAGCAATTAAAAACGGATGTGATAATTAAAATCCTGGTTTCTTAGCTTGACAGGTAAGTTTCAGCAAACAAGTTTGTATTTTTCCACCGAGAATGTGGTTACGTTTGAATGTGAAACATGCACTAAGGATCCAACTATTTGTGTAGAAGTCGGATCGAATAACTTATCTACATATGATTACTCATAAGTACTATACTCATTAATCTTCATCATAGACTATCCCATCTTACTTACCGATCTCACTGTCATATATCATCTCCACCATCACCATCCTCATCCTCAATATGTTGACCTTCTTTTTCGTACAACCAAGGTCCATAACCTCTCTCATTCTCATCCACCTCTAAAGTTTTAGCGTCAACAGAAACCCTTGAAGGCACTGCTCCTACATACACAACATTGTTAGCCGTATAATTCACAATACACTTTTCGCCAATGGGTACTTCAGGTAACTCACTATTAAAACAACAATCCTTATCATGACCTAGAATACCACATCTGTAACATAGCTTTTTAGGTAAATTCTCATACTTTAGAGACACCCAATACACTTCATTAAGTTTCCTTGAAATACAACCAAAAATCAGTAGCCAGTCTCTTAGTAACATCCACAACAAGTCTAATTCTCAGGAAATTATTTCTCTGCCTTATTTTCTCACAAATTTCGACTTTCAAGACTTTATAATCAATAACTTCGCTGATTTTGAAATCCAAGTTTTCTGTAATCGTGATCCTTGGTATGTTATGTATTTGGATCCAGAATGGACATGTAGTGAACTCAATCTTAGGAGGAGGTACATGAGGACTACACCACGCTTCCAAAATAAGTACATATTGATTTTGAAAGACCAGCCATGGTGCAGAATCCACAACCATCATTTTATCCTTTTCATTCTCGAACTTGATACTTAAACAATCACTATGAAGCACTTGGATAGAATATGTTGAGGTGAGATTAGCCCATTACCTATCGATCTGTTTGATCACTTCACCTAGGGTAAAAGAAATATTTTTATCAGTTATCGGAGTTGCACAAAGAATTGTATTCTTTTCAGCTGTTGATTCCATTAGGAAAGGCTCAATTTGGTAACGTCGAATTACTAATTTTGTGTACTTATTTTCACTTCTGTTTACGGCTTGAATATTATTATAAAGGAACTTTAGTTAGTCTTCTACAAATTCATTGCATTTAATTCGATTGAATCAGAAAAATGTTTAGAGACTGTAACACGTTTGTTACATCTTCTCTTTCTCAATATAGTCAACACGTTTACCATTTACTCCCTTGGGTCCCACAATCCCCAAGACCAATTACTCTTTTTCAATACTTCAAGGTCGAATTTACGTTGACTCCCATTTACACCTGGAATAATCCCGAAAGAGGGAATGAACGGTGAGATGGAATGACTCGTACGTATGGATAGGGAATGGGATATATACTTTAGTGGGATGGAAACTCTTGTTTTGGATTCATATTTTTTCATACCTATTCTTATTTTTGCCATTTATACAATTCCATACAATACATTTTTCCATACACAATAGATGAGGGTATTTAAGAGAAAATTCATCTTAGAAATAAAAGTCTGCCTATTTAGTGGGATAAATAAATACAATAAGTATAGATTCACCGTGAAAAATTCACGGTAATATCTCCGAAAGACACACAAAATGATCGGCCACTGAAAAACCAAAATTCATCCCCCTTGTTTCAATACTTGGGATGGAAACTCAAGTATATATGCTAAATGAATGTATTGGAATTGATAACGGAGTCTAGTGATTCAATTTACACCAGTTCTCTAGACAATACACAATCGCATTTAGACATTTCCAATTAATTTCGGGAATCGCAAGTCCTAATGAACTAGGAAAGGTTTTGGTGTAGACTGTAGAGAACTCAATAATGCTTGGTGTACCGTGAGGGGACACCGAGAATGCTACCCCGTGAGAGAGAGAAAAAAAGGTGGCCCCACCCTGAATCACACCCCATGCCAATCTTTTCCAGGGCTCCTCATATGACCGTCCATTCCCCTCATAGTATCTCCAATGCAAGGGGTGGAGGTCTTAAATTAGTGTGACACATATGATTTAATACCTTTTTCACCGAAATTTCATCTCCAATGTAAAGGTGAGGGTTATAGAAAAGATGACATGGTTAAAGTTGGGGTAAAGGAGAAAATTTAAATAAGACTTTCTTCATGACCTTGGATCATAAGTCCACATCATCTTTTGTGTCTAAATTTAAATAAAAAGTGTTAATTAAGACCTTGGGCATTGGAGATGGAATTTAGGTAGGGATCTTACATTTATTTATCTTTGTCATCTAGTGAATGACCCATAACCAAAAGGTGTTCCACATATGATGACCTTGACCCCTAGCATTGGAGATGCTCTCACGGTGAAGAACTGGTGTAAACCTTTTTTGCAATTACCGAGCAACAATGCTTGGTATACCGAGGGGGGCACCGCACATTCTCCCGTCCCGCGTGAGAGAAAAAAGAAAGGTAGCCCCCACCAATAACCCCACCCCCCTGCAAACCTCCCCTGGGGCTGCAAACTGGCCGTCCATTTCCCATGCGGGATTTCTGACGGTCAACGTAGCATCACTAATTACCGAAGCTAGTAGTATGTACTGATTATTGAGGAAGCGAGCGAAAATGCAATAGTTCTACGTATACCGAGAGGGAATCCCGCAGCGGCCACCGCGTGAGAGAGGGGAAAAAAGGTGGACCCCACCTCCTGCAAATCTCCTCCAGGGCTCCCCTCTCTAAGCCGTTGGATGATCCTGCGGGGTTTCTCTCGGTAATTTCGGTGGTCAACGTACTACACTTCCATCAGCAGTTTCCACCATTCTCTTCCCCCATTAGGTCCCATTATTATTGAAGTCCACCAATGCCTGTACGACACATAAGCGATGAAAAGGAGTGGTCACCTATATC
Source organism: Papaver somniferum (assembly GCF_003573695.1). Classification (NCBI taxonomy): domain Eukaryota; kingdom Viridiplantae; phylum Streptophyta; class Magnoliopsida; order Ranunculales; family Papaveraceae; genus Papaver; species Papaver somniferum. The sequence goes on from NC_039367.1 coordinate 124,879,222, forward strand.
AACCGTAGATTTCATCCCACCCTACCCCACCAGTCTCCATAGAAAATAGGGGCTCCGCCTTAAAAGAGAGCCAATATAAACTTGACACATAGTGGGGTAAAATTTTGGTATACAGTTTTTGGTGTATATCATATCTAGCAATTTCGCAGATATTGAACAAAGCCTTAAGGCTAGTTTGGTATTGCTGCGCTTTTCTGTTGTGTTGTGTTGTGTTGTGTTGTGTTGTGCTGTGCTGTGAAAATAAATCGGCATCGCATTTGGAAAACTATAATTTAAAAAGCACTGTGCAATTAACAAACTGTAAATTCTAATTGGTAAACTGGTATTAAAGAGTGCCGGTAATGTAGTTAATGACGAAAATAAACATATTTCAAAAATTAGTTTTAAATACAATTTTATTATAATAAATTATATTTCTAATTTTAATACATTTTTAAAAAAATATAAGTAATATCTATTTTATTATTTTATTTACTTTTTTTAATTATTTAATAAAGAATTGTATGATTATGGTTTTCTTAGAAAATATTATTGTTTTTATATTATTAAAAAATTTACTATATTTATTTTAATAATTATTGTAGTAATTATTTTAATAAAAAAATGAAAAATAGAGAAATAAAACAAATGTTAAAAATATAATGTTAAATGTACAATATTTGAGGATAAAGCTTGTCATTATAATAAATTAACAAGGTTAAAATAGAGAATTAATTAAATCGAATAATATGGGTCCACAACTTCTGCTTTTCCAGCTTTTAAAAGCAAGTGCTGAGTAGCTTTTAAAAGCAGGCCTGAAATGAAAGTGCTTCTCTCCAAAGCACTTAGAAAAAAATTACCAAACACAATTTTTGGTAAAAGTTTGTTACAAAGTGCTTTTGGTTAGAAAAAAAGCAATCCCAAACGGGGCTTTAATCATTTCGTACATTGCTAGATTTATAGTCCATGTCAGATATTACGACTAATCATAAAAGCGACGAGGCATGTTCCGATTCACATTGGTCGGATTGACCTCCATCATATATTTTGATATACTCATATTATACGAGAACAGTACAGAACTTTTGGTACAACGTTAAAATTAGAATCTCAAGGTAGATACAAATCTAAAAGTGAAACCTAAATTAGAGTATAAATTCAAACCTCAAGTTAAAACCCTAGCAACCCTAGCTTACTGATAGACGCATTTATGTGTCAATTTTGTTCTCAATATTCTGTATTGTTAGACTCGATTAAGTACTTATTGTGTTATTTTGTGTTCTTGTAAGAAATTTTAGAGAAATAAGCTCTTGCGGCGAAATGGGCTCAAAAAGTGGTGTTTTACACCCCCAAGATAAAGTATTAAAGGAACCCCAGAAATGCACTGGAAACGTCACAGAAATGTCCCGGAGGAACCAAGAAAAATTACTATTTCCACCCAAAAATTGCTATTTCAGCCCCAATTGCTAAAGGGACACCAGAACTGGATTAGGGGGAGGCCACTTTTCTTCCCAAATTCAAATTCCAAAATTGGCGGGAAAATTTGGTTATTTACTGGCATATTTGCCAATCGATTTTTGAAGGAGTTTCAGGCCGATTCAATGGCTGAAACTCATTGGGTATCTTCTGTTGGGCTAGACAGGAAGGATATGGGTGTTGGATGCGATCAAATTTGGCTGGAAAATCCATCAGATGAAATCAGAGCAGACGCGTGCATGGAAAATATTTCACGGGGTTTTGATGAGTTGGAAGTGTGCTGCTCGTGTTTGGATGGGGCTTGGCTATATTCTGAAGTGTGTTTGAGATAAACAAAGAAAATCTACTCACCACTTACAGCTCCAGACGCGTATAGAGATAATTCAGGGAAGAAAATATTCCGAAATATTTTTCTTCAATGGCCGAGTAAATGAAGATTATTTGGAGTTAATGGAGGAGATTCAATGGTTCAATTACGTATAAATATGTTCCTAATGTGCTACAGAGAGGTTGTCGAGAGTTTGGGGTCGAGAGGAGAGCTCAGGAGGCGTAAATCAAGAGTTTTCAGAACTTTGTTGCTGTTGCTCCTGCTACTCGTGAAGAACAGGGAAACGACGACGGTTTATTCATCCGTCGTAACAGTTTCTTCAACTGGATTGCAACGTTTATCTTCATTGTAACAGTTTCTTCATCCTCGTTTGCAACATTTATCTTCAGATTTGTAACGATTATCTTCAGCATAACAGTTGAGACTTGAAACAGTCGGTATGTAACGCATATGCGCTGTTGCAGATTTCCTGTTTCATTTTTTTCTCTTCTTGTAAATACCAATTGAGCTTAATAAAATATTTTGAGAGGTATTTCACCATGATGAGCTAAACCCAACATTGGGACAACGGAGGAGGCGATTTTCGTCATTCTGGTAAATTTAATTTATTATTTTTATGACTTTTGCATTGATTTAAAATTGAAAAAATGATTTTGATTAATTAGTTATCATTTTATTTGATGCGGCAATGCTTTCTTAAATGTTTGATGTCCCATGATTACGATTTATAACTAATATTCTGAGAATCTATATTGGCAAAATAAGAGTCCGTACATTTTATGTTTTGAGCGATAATTGTTAAGGATAAATAAAATGTACGATATGCATGAGAATTGGCCAAGTCCTTAGTCCCAGTAACTCTCTACCAATTTGTTAATATTTTTGTATATATATTTTTATCAAATCTAAAAAATTATCCTTCACAAGTCCGAGAGTTTGAACCTCATTACTACAACCCCACGAAAAATCATAAATCATTTTGGCGCCGCCGACGCGGATTTGTGTTTAGGTAGAATTTTTAGGTTTTTATTATTTTTTTTTACTACTATTTGTTCCTTTTTACGTTTCTTTTTGTGTCTCTGATTTACAGGTTCGAAGTGGAATACTAAGGACTTGGGAACAAAAAGCTTAAAGCTAAAAGAGAAGAAAAAAAAAAGACATAATTTTTAATTTAGGATTTGTAAATAGGCTTTATCTTTCATAATTTTTGTAATTTTTGGACTTTTTATTTGGACTTTATTCTGGACAATTGGACTTTATTCTTTTTTTAACCCTACGGAAGGGTATTATTATTAAAAAAAAATAATTATATAAACTGTGTGCAGGGAAGGACGACGATTACTATATCGTCTCGGCCCCTCGGGTTCGTACACGGCATAGGAGTCGTGGCCCGAGTCGACGACAACGGTTCATCCCCCGTCTGGTACGGGAGGTAAGTCCAATCGAAACACCCGCGAATCCCCTGCAAGCGAGTTACTGTATGCCTTAAGGTGATAATTGTTTGAGGACGAACCAGACTGTCTTTATTTTCCTAGTAAAGGGCAAGGCCTGGCCTAAACAAGATAAGGGTTCGGATTTCATCACAATTCCCTTCTTGCCCGTTTTAGGAAAACAAAACCTAACGCGAACCCAAGCTTTAAAATCTGATTAGAAAGAGACCTATAGGGTATCGAGCTTGTTAGGAAAAATTTTCGAAGGATATTGGTTACCTTTTAAGCAACTTCAAAGTTCATGGTGACTTCTGGGAGTTGAAACAAGCCGCCTTGTAACGCCGGTGAGGCCTTGGGTATCAAAGCTCCACTAAGCTTCCCTCGCCTCTATTCAACTTATTTTGACTCGCATTGATTCCAGAGGGGTTTGCTCAAATTGCAACGAATTCCCTTTCGAAAGATAGAAGCTGGTCTAGAAACAATCTAAGTGGAGACATCATGCTTTTTGTTTGCTAGATTTTATAGGTTTGATTTGGTCGAGTCAGCCTTGTTTGTGATTGTGTAGAATTCCTCTGTAGTTTGTGTTTCTTCGGTGATGAATCCTTTTCAGGAGACGCCACCTGAAATGACGTTACGAGAATATATGAGTAGAAATTCTCGTTATCAAGAGACGTCTTCGAAAATGACTCTTGGTGAATATATGCAAGGGAAACGACATTGGGATGTTCCAACGGTTAGCGATGAATCACCTCTAATGATCTACGAGAAGTATTATAAAAATAGACCGCCTAGTTTGGAACAAAGATTGAGAATTATTAGATATCAAAAATTATATTATGATGAAGAATCGGAAATGTGTGGGAATAGTGATCAGGAATTTGTTACCCCAGTTGAGCCTTATAATGATTATATTATTTCTGGTTCAGATCCTAATAATTTTAAAAATTATTCACCTATTCAAAAGGACGAGGATTTGACTAGAGATACCCCCGTTTCAGACGATGTAGTATGTCCTGTTTACGAAACCAAGAAAGGTTTAGAGGAACCGGTTTATCCTGAGAATACTGTTTTAGAGTCATACGATTTAGAAACAATAGTCTTATATGAACTCGTAGAGGTGAGTGAGGATGCACCGCAAGATTACAACTTAGAAGAATCAATTTCCCATTTTCAAGAATCTGATGACCTACAAATTAGGGAAGTTGTGACTAGTCTATCTAGAGACACTGAAAACTCTAAGTTTGGGGGTGAGTATCATACTCCATGTGCTTTAACTCTTAGTAAGGTCCCTCACTTGGGACTTGACATCAATGCCTCAACCATCTTACAAGATTATCTTCATACTCGTTTTCCAGAACTTAATGATATCCAACAAGAGTCTGAACTGTTAGAAACCCATCCTCTAGTTGATGTGGTTAACCCAGGCAATAATACCAAGATTGATTTTGTTTTCCCACCAAATAGTTTTCTTCCAAATGTGGGAACATATAGATTTCAAATGTGTCGAATATTAAGTTTTGAGACTAAACCTAAATGCCTCAGGAAATTAGAATCGACACATTTGCTTAAGAATGACCACTACTCTCACTGTGGTCAATTATTTAAGTCAAACCTGATTGACTTAGAGGATCCTCAGTTATTTAGGTTATTATTATTTTGTGATTCTAAGTTCTTATTTGAGTTTTTCCAGACTCTAGGACCTAATAATTTGGATCCAACCTATGAGGAAATGCATCCGAGGAAAATATTTAATTTAGACCCTTTCATAGAACCTGAACCTGAACCACAATTAGATATAAATATCTTAATCAGGAAACTAGATAAGGGCATGCTATCCTTGTTCACTTTCTTGGGTTATTGTAGTTTCCTTTGGTCAGCTCTATTTCGTTTTGAAGACCCACAGTTATTTTGACTGTTATTTTATGGTTCGAGTTGACTAATCCTTTCCTAAGTCTGGCTGAAGAATTTAAACTTAGCACTTCTTGGGAGGTATCCCATGCTCATGCGACACGGTAATATCTTTCCTTATCTCTTTTGCTTCATTGGTAACAGTTTCTCCTTGTTCATGCTTTTAATTTCATCTTTAGAACATTGAGGACAATGTTAGATTTAAGTTTGGGGGTGGGGAAGAACTTTTAGTTGCACTTTTAAAACTTCTAGCGTCACATGGTATCCGGTTAGCTAAGTTTACATACTGTTTCTCACCGAAAAGATAGAAATTGGAATGCTAGAGATAACAACCTATTGAGACATTAGAGAAAAAGACATTGAGATCCTTGAAATTCAGGAGAGAACTTGTTCCTTTTAGAGGGTAACCGTGATGGACCTAACCATCCATGATGGAAAGGCAAGTAGGTCAGAAGGAAATGCCAGAAAGACAGAGCAACCTCACAATGTAGTCTTAGTTACTGGATTACGACTCTCTCTCAGTAGAAACTTATCATCATCAACAAGCGGAGTGACATCAAAATTTATGAAAAAGTTGAAGACGTTTAAGGTTTAGAAGCAACAATAGAAAAGAATAATTCAAAAATCAAATTTGAAGACTTAGTTACAAGAAGTTACAAGAGCAAATGATATAAGTTGTTGAAGTTCATGATACCAAGACATCACAAGTTGTGAAGATCCAAGTTCTAAAGTCCTTCTCTCATGGCCATGTAAATTTTTGTCTTGTAAAAAAAAAAAATGAAAAATGAAAAATGAAAAAAAAAAAAAAAAAATCATTACGTTCTTTTTGTTCAATAAGGCCATAGGGAAGAAGAAATTTATAAGTCAAGCAAGAAATCGAAGAGAAGAGTTAATTGTCAAGGTTCTATGAGGTTCGAGAGTTTATCATCAACAGTTGAAGACCGAAGAAGACGTTATTTCTACTGAGCACTGTGAGAGAGTCGAAGAAAGATGCATTTTGGTTGCTTTGTTAGTCTGCTTTCAATCTGGCACAAGATCTTTCTAGCACTGGTTTAACTCATCACACGTAATTAGTCTAGCTGTGTAGCAGATGTCCCTCTCATCTTTATCTCTCTCCTAATCTTATCCAGCTGTAAAGCAGCGGACGCATCTTACAATGTTTATCTAGCTGTGTAGCGGATATCTCTTTATCTAGCAGTCGTGCGGATGTGTCTCCCCTTTTCTTCAGTCAGCTTTAGAGATGACACCTTTAATTTCTCTGGCATTCTAGTTACTTGGAGATAGGTTGAGAATATGTATGTCCTCATAGCTCTTTGGATACTTGTGACCAATTAGAAGTCATGGTTTTTGTGGGTACACCTCTGTTAAACCCACCCGAGATTAACTCGGTTTTATTTTTTAGTTTTGCTCGAGGACTAGCAAATAATAAGTTTGGGGGTATTTGATAGACGCATTTATGTGTCTATTTTGTTCTCAATATTCTGTATTGTTAGACTCGATTAAGTACTTATTGTGTTATTTTGTGTTCTTATAGGAAATTTTAGAGAAATAAGCCCTTGCGGCGAAATGGGCTCAAAAAGTGGTGTTTTACACTCCCAAGATAAAGTATTAAAGGAACCCCAGAAATGCACTGGAAACGTCACAGAAATGTCCCGGAGGAACCAAGAAAAATTACTATTTCCACCCGAAAATTGCTATTTCAGCCCCAATTGCTAAAGGGACACCAGAACTGGATTAGGGGGAGGCCACTTTTCTTCCCAAATTCAAATTCCAAAATTGGCGGGAAAATTTGGTTATTTACTGGCATATTTGCCAATCGATTTTTGAAGGAGTTTCAGGCCGGTTCAATGGCTGAAACTCATTGGGTATCTTCTGCTGGGCTAGACAGGAAGGATATGGGTGTTGGATGCAATCAAATTTGGCTGGAAAATCCATCAGATGAAATCAGAGCAGACGCGTGCATGGAAAATATTTCACGGGGTTTTGATGAGTTGGAAGTGTGATGCTCGTGTTTGGATGGGGCTTGGCTATTTTCTGAAGTGTGTTTGAGATAAACAAAGAAAATCTACTCACCATTTACAGCTCCAGACGCGTATAGAGATAATTCAGGGAAGAAAATATTCCGAAATATTTTTCTTCAATGGCCGAGTAAATGAAGATTATTTGGAGTTAATGGAGGAGATTCAATGGTTCAATTACGTATAAATATGTTCCTAATGTGCTACAAAGAGGTTTTCGAGAGTTTGGGGGTCGAGAGGAGAGCTCAGGAGGCGTGAATCAAGAGTTTTCAGAACTCTGTTGCTGCTGCTCCTGCTGCTCGTGAAGAACAGGGAAACGGCGACAGTTTATTCATCCGTCGTAACAGTTTCTTCAACTGGATTGCAACGTTTATCTTCATTGTAACAGTTTCTTCATCCTCGTTTGCAACATTTATCTTCAGATTTGTAACGATTATCTTCAGCATAACAGTTGAGACTTGAAACAGTCGGTATGTAACGCATATGTGCTGTTGCAGATTTCCTGTTTCATTGTTTTCTCTTCTTGTAAATACCAATTGAGCTTAATAAAATATTTTGAGAGGTATTTCACCATGATGAGCTAAACCCAACATTGGGACAACGGAGGAGGCGATTTTCGTCATTCTGGTAAATTTAATTTATTATTTTTATGACTTTTGCATTGATTTAAAATTGAAAAAATGATTTTGATTAATTAGTTATCATTTTATTTGATGCGGCATGCTTGCTTAAATGTTTGATGTCCCATGCTTACGATTTATAACTAATATTCTGAGAATCTATATTGGTAAAATAAGAGTCCGTACATTTTATGTTTTGAGCGATAATTGTTAAGGATAAATAAAATGTACGATATGCATGAGAATTGGCCAAGTCCTTAGTCCCAGTAACTCTCTACCAATTTGTTAATATTTTTGTATATATATTTTTATCAAATCTAAAAAATTATCCTTCACAAGTCCGAGAGTTTGAACCTCATTACTACAACCCCACGAAAAATCATAAATCACTTACCCCGAACAAAAAAAAAAAGATGAAACCCTAGACTTTCTTCATTTCCTTTTGTAGCTGCGTTGCACACTAACTCTCTGAAGTACAACTACACTGAACCTAGGTCTCCAAAACCCGATGGAAGGGAAGCATTTTCGTCCAAACCGAACCCCAAAATAATTTGGAGAAAACTCACCAGAAAATCTTGATCTACCTCCTATAATCCAAGCACTCGATATGAATTTCTTCAGGTCTGTCATGAAATCAAGAAAACTAGCAAAACCGCAACTAACACTTCTGTCAACATGGGAAGGTGTTGGAGAAACTATAAGATAGTCCCACATTGATAACTCCTTAGCCTAGATCTTAATATATAAGGTGGTGAGTCACTCTACTCATTGCCAATCGGTTTTGAGTTGGAAGCCCACACACTTCAAACATGGTATCAGAGCTAGGCCCGTATGTGAGTGGAATGAGAAGTAGACCCAAAGGGCGCCCGTCCACCCGTACAGAGGTCCACGTTGTAGTGGCTTAATCTCCTCCGCCCTACACGTGGAGGGGGAACATCTTGGAGAAACTATTAAGATTGTCCCACATTGATAACTCCTTAGCCTAGATCTTAATATATAAGGTGGTGATCCACTCCACTCATTGCCAATTGGTTTTGAGTTGGAAGCCCACACAATTCAAACAGATTTATCATTGTTAGTTTTTGGAAACTTTTTGATTTCTGATATTTTGTTTTTGTTATGTGATAGTGTATTTCTGGTGTAGGTATTGGGTCCTGTAAAGTTTATTTTACTCGCTTGACCTAAGCACCACCGATAATAACTCCCAACAGAAGAGATCCGAGTTTTGAATTCTGATCCGGTTGTTTTAAATCTTCCCAACAAGTTGAAGTCGGTTTTCAATTGACGAGATAACCATATGCCCATTTCTGGAGTTGAACGACATTATGTAGAGTAGTTTCATAAATTTCCAATAAACTAGTACAGATAGGAACCGGTTTACGGATTAGTTGTCTAAACCGCATTTGTGTTAGCATTACTACTTATTCCAGTTTTTGTATCGTATTTGGTCGAACATTTGCTTTGATTATTGTTTAGAGTGTTAAAATCACTTGCGTAGAAGGTGATGATTGTTGGTCACTTGATCCTAGATGTTCGCCACCACACCTCAACGTAATCAAATTCAGTAAGGATTTGGGTGATTAATAATACGAATTTGAAATGATTTTGTTAATGGATAAGTGAGAACTCTTAGTTTTTCTCACTCTTTTCATTTTGGATATTTTGGTTTTTTGAATGAGTTATATTCTCTTTTTTTATCTCTTTGTTTATATATTAAGTTTAGAAAACCTAATATTAGAGATAAGATTACAGTATTTCAGGTGCAAAATAAAAACATCACATTAACTAAAATATTAGTTCATGTGAAGAAAGTAAACATCACCTAAACTAATTATATTAGTTCATGTGAAAAATATAGTTTCCACATCACATTAACTAACAATCTCCTCCTTAATGTGATGTTCTATAACTCCTAATAATTCTCTAAAATTTTGAAGCTTTCCTTTGGGAAGTGCTTTGGTGAATATGCCCGCCAATTGGTCTTCTGCCTTGCAATATTTGAGTCTATCTCACCATCTTCAAACGCTTTTCGAATGAAGTGATACTTGAGCTTTATGTGCCTTGCTTTACAATGCTCAACCGTATATTTGGACATAAGAATTGACAATTTGTTGTCACAAAAAATTATGGTGCTCCTTTCTTGTTTCTCTTGGATGTCTTCCAAGATTCTTCTTAACCATGTCACATGAGATGTAACTATTGATGCCAAAATGTACTCCGCTTCCACAGGGTATAGAGCTACAGTCGCCTTTTTTTTTTCTTTTCTTTTTTTGATCAACAAAACGATAAAATTTTATATATAAGTAGAAAGAATGAAAGAATTACAAGTCATAAACAACTTTAAAACAGTTCAAACGAAACTATTTCCGCTACAGTCGCCTTTTTCTTCGACTCCCAAGAAAATATACCCGAACCAAGAGTAAAAGCATACTTTCTTCACATGAACTAATATAATAAGTTCAAATGATGCTTGTTTTCTTCACGTGAACTAGTATGTTAGTTCATGTGATGTTTTCCTTTTGCACCTGAAGTAACTAGTGTAAGTTTATCTCTAATACTCCATTAGATTAGTTTTTCTAAACCTAGTATATAAATAAAGAGATGATGAAAGATAATGTAACATATCCAAAATATCTAAAAAAAAAAAGAGAGCGAGAAGAACAAAGAGTTCCATTAACTAAACCATCTCAAACCCTTATTATTAATCACCCAAACCTTTCCAAGAGAGTTAAATGTTATTAATCTCTTTATGGAGTACGTCCGAATTTTTGAGAGTGTAACCATTGTAGCTTCTCTAAGTGTGGACTAAGGGGGTTTCTCAACAGTGCCGAACCATTTTAATTGTGTTGTCTTCTTTAGCTTATGTTTGATACATTTTGATTAACCAATGATCCATTTCGATGATACCCATAATTTATTATGGTCTCAGAACGGGGAGATCCGCTCATATTGTTTCCGCTTTCAAAAAAAAAAAATCGAATGATTTTAATTTCACTTTTGTTATAGGGAGGGGAGTTATTGGATCAAGGAAGTGAAAAATCGTGTTCGACTCACCTAATATGACCTGTTTGATATTTTCCAATGAGTCGGATAAAACTACCCTCACTTCAGATCACCGTTTCAAAACAAAACGTTAATCTTATTTCTGTACTTCTTCTCCTATCTTACTTCTATACTTCTTATCCTATAGCACTCATAAACCCTAAAAACCCGACTATGAAGTTTGGGAATAGTTTTCCAAACCAAGAAAATCAAATGAAAATTTTTATAAATGTGTTTTCAAATATACCGGAAACAAAACATTCTAGTACCGTAGTGATTAAATCATTATTCTTTTCTCTTTTGTATTAATTTTTTATAAGACCTTGGTTCGCTCATACCATTAGAAGAGAAATGAAACAGTCACGGTCAAAAAAAAAATAAACGTGAATATCGGAATTCTCTGTCACGTAGGTAATGGTGAGATGCAACATACCTCTACCACAGTGTAGTAACACTTGAGTACCAGGCAAAATAGAACATTCCACTTCTATTTCAGTGACGATAAACATATTACGGAAAAAGATTGACCTCCACTTGAAAATTGTCATAAACTTAATTGAAAATTTTCCATGGAATTTAATCTATACTACAACTATATATAGGATTGCTTCGACAATTTAAGCGGTTAGATTTTGGCACAACAATACAACACCCGTAACTGATCTCACTCTTTATAAACAAAAGTCACTTAGCAAAAACGATGAACCGTCAAAGTTTCTTTCCGTCTTTGTTTTCGTCTGCTAGCATTTTACGGTTTCTATTTGTCCCCGTTTTGTCCATAATTGCCACAATATTGTTACCATAATCATAGAAAGATGGCTCTCGTGATAGATTGATCTTTTAAGTTGCTTTTACTTAACATCCCATGCACCTCCAGACTCCAGTACTTCCTACTCTCGAACAATGGTGGTGCTAGCTTGGAATGCAAACGGCTGAGTTTATTCTTTGCGAGGAAGAGTTGCAAATGGAGCAACTTAAACATTCCAATTAAGTATAAAGTTAGTAAGACTAATCAATCAAAACTGAAAGAAAACAGATGACAAAATATTGTTTTTCACCATCACTTGAATGGAAGAGAAATGTCGTATTTCATGGTAACTTGGGTGGTTGTGAACTATTGGTTTTCACCGACGCTACTCTTCACGTTCGAAATGTGAACGTGAATGTGTCATTTCACAACCTCTGGTTTGAAAGAACCGAGGTCACACATACTAATTTGTATTCATCTATATTTCTATCTATACTACATAAAAACAAGAGAGAACCGTGCTCATGGAAATGGGAAATTTTCCATTTCTATAAAACTCAGTACGATTGATTGATATTAACGAATCTTTGCAATTCATATTTTTAGGTTTGAATGAGGTAAACATAAATTAGAGTTACAAGAGCGAGAAACGTGTATACTGTACTGATGAGAACCTATTTACATCATTTGTTTGTTGATATATAAATCTCTCTTCAGCTATCTAAAAGACCGTATCATCTCGCCCAATTGGTACCAGCTACTGTTGAAACTGTGAACATTCGCCCAATTGGTACCAGCTAACGTCCAAGTACTCTAACAACTCACGGATATTGGGTTCAATAATGCCTTCCGAATTCAGTAGTCTTATGAGTCCATTTATAAGTAAATCAATCATTTAATCATGTTAACTTCGGTAAAACAGTCCGTGGTACGTCATTTTACGAAAAGTTTGATGTTTTTGACAACGGAATGGCAAGCGCATCGCGCGTGCGTGTTATACTAGTCTGAATAAATGGATGATCAGTAAATGAATAACGTCTCCCTAAGATAATTTGAGAGACTTGGAAATTTTGGGTACTCAAATGAATAAGGAAAAGGCTTGACCATTGTTCTTGGCCCCTATTACTGTTTTATGGATATGGATATCATCAAAAGTAAGTCAAACCATGGGGAATAGGTATGGTTGGAATTTGTGCGGTTTTATAAATATATATCCACCTTCTTTCTTGTTTTACTATTTTCTTTTTGATGAAATGGAAACTTTTTGATGAAAACGAAGTATAGTATTAAATTATTTGTGTAACAATATTATCATAATTAGGGGTATAACTGGAAAGAGTGATCTAGGAACTTGAACCATGCCTATATAGACGGACAACACCAAAAAGACAGATTCTTGGCCTATATAACTTGGAGGGAGGAAGTAGTTTTATTCAGTTTAATAGTGGTGTCTGCTGTAGAGGAAAGAAATGACGTTTTGGGGTTAGCTTAATTTTTATCCTAGAATTTTACTTGCTGAATATCTACTTATTTTTTGACCTTGTTTCTTCAATCAAACATATTCTTATTTTCTTTTCCTACTGCTGTGTGTCTTTATTTTTATTCATTCTTGTAAATATATTTTGTATATCTGGCAATATTAGGCGATCAAAGTTGAGTTGAGACATTTGTTTTCTAAAGGTTCTCTTGCTTGAAGTTAAACTATTATTCTCCTTATGAAACAAAACTAATACTTGAACCTAAACTCGTGTGTTCTTGAGACTCCTACGAAAGCCTAAACCCTAGAAGACTCTCAGTATAGAACCTACTCCCACATACAACAAATGACATCGTTTGACTCCGAGGAAGATTTGGCAATCACCCAAGCGTGGTACGCCGCAACTCGTCCTTCAACTATAGATAACAGTTCGGGGGATTCCATGTGGTTGAAGATTTTTAACAAATTTACCCACGATTATGGGAACCCGAAAGGAAGAACTGCTCAACAAATCGAGCAACAACACGACATCATCCTTAATGCGGTGGTTGAGTTTTTAAAAATCAAACACCGGATCGCGCACGCTACTCACGATAGATTTTCCCCTCAACAACTCGTAAGTATCTTTATAATTAATTCGACACAATCCACTCTTTTCAATTTTTATGTAACAAACTAAGTTTGTGTGTTGTTTTTGTAGCACGAAGCCGTGAAAGCTCGTTACTTACAGGAAAGGGGGAAGCATTCATGTTTGATGAAAACGTTAACCACATGGTAACCAAAGTCACGGAGTACCACCAGCTGGGTGAAACGGAGACGGATTCATCCTAAGAAGATTGATAGGTTTAGTGGTTTTTGGTTAGGTTTTTAGAATAGTTTTTTTGGAGAGGTCTTGGGGTAGATCTCTATGTAAAAACCCTCACGATACTATAACCTTCACATGCTTGATGCACGTGCTAGCTAAGTACAATCGTGCTAGGTTTAATGGTTTTTGGTTAGGTTTTTAGAATAGTTTCTTGGTAAGGTCTTGTGCGTAGATCTCTATGTAAACCCTCACGAGACCATAACCTTCACATGCTTGATCCACGTGCTAAGTGCATTCGTGCTTTCTGTGACAAGGATTCAGGATTTCATTTGAAATTATAGTTCCGTGAAACTATGTTAATTGGGTTGTTTCATTTTTTTGCAAGAACATTCCAACCAACAAGGTGTTGCATTAAAGAAGAAAAATTTGGAGGTTTATGAAAATTAAGTTTTCTGGTGGGCCTTCATAAAATTATCTTTCCCGAGGAAAAAAAAAAGAAAGATAGACTAATAAAACAAAATCTTGTCTCGCATGTATCTGGGATTCTGGGGTGAAACATCTTGCTCTCACCTACTAACCCCGACTTTTGAACTCCGAAGCTGCTGCACTTCCCCCACTCATTTCCCCAACCCCTTCCCGAATTAAAATAATGGGACCCCCTGTTGTCCTCCGCGGGGTCCACCGGTCCCACTAATCAAGCAGAAACCAAACACCACCTTACTTTCCAAATCAAAAGCTAATGGTAGACCAAATTTCATAGTCAAATTGTGGACCAAATATCGCATATCAGCTTCTCTCCAACGGTCCAACCTCTGAAAAACCTTCATTTCACCTCCTTCCATCAAATCCATCCCCGACAATCTCTGACCACAGCCACCTTCTCAACTGGCCATCAATCAAACTCCTAATTTCTATCTCTCTCAACCTTGTCTTCTTTTCTTATCCAGAACCTAAACCCTAGAAGCTAGGATTGAGAGAGATAAGAGTCATAAGACTAGGGTTAGCTTCAACAGCTAGAAAACTAGGCTTGCAGAGGTGAGTAGGATGGGAGGAGATCAACGGTGAATGAAGATGCCACATAGGGGTGTATCTATGTGGTGTAGAAAACCGGTGTATATGTAGCATTTTCGGGGAATTCTTTTCCTATCTACCCTATGTTAGCTCCATGCCTACGGATACAATCACTAGCAATTATTATTTCTTGCTCGGTCATTACTGGCCAGTTTAAATTATTAGTATTACTAAAATTTGTTTCAGAGTTAGTGTAAAGTCAAGAGACTTTCTGAAACTAGTTATTTTTTCAGATGGATTTGTAAGCAGGAGGGAGACTGGAAAGAAAAGCATACGTCTCTTCTTGTATCGAGAGTATACATCATACACCAACTAAAATCTAGAGTTAAAAGGAGTTAATGAGATGTAACTAGAGCCAGGCGGGCATCAGAGATTTACGATCTACTATTCTACATTTTTCCCGTCTAATTCTATAGTTCCGATTTATTTCCAGTCCGGCCAGTGTTTTACTTAAAATACATGTGACTATGTGAGAAATATAATTCTTCCCTCGCACTAGAAGTACAAGATACAAGCTAACACTGATGAAAGTGAAAGATAGGTGAAAACGCAAATTTTCAAGTGAGCACTGACGTGAAAAGAATAAATTCCACTTACCCAAAGTGTATTTTCCCATCACATAATATAATATAAAGTATGATAATTATAATAAATATCTCAGCCCAGAGCGTCATCTACAATAAGAATCACTACTATGCTTGGAAGGGTCTTGTCGTGCCATCTAAAAAGAAGAAACCCTAGCATAGACAAGGGGTGAGCAGTCAAGCAGACATCAATCTTATTAGGAATACAGGGTTCAGTCAAGTCCAGTCGTACTGACTTGACCTGCCCAAGTCTGTCTAAGTCTGTCTTAAATCGAAAATATACCCAACTATGTGTCAACTTCTTATTAGCTCATTTTTAAAGCGAAAATGCTAGAACTTGGACAACTACCCTAGTCCAGAACTAGGAAAATCACTCAAGACCTTTGATCATTACCATCTTCACCCTACTACCAATCCCGATGCTAGAATCATTCCCCTCTTTATCATTAAGATTGTGCCACATCGTGTTCCATACACCATCTAAATACACCCCTATGTGTCATGGATCGCAGCCGTAGATGGAAAATGGTGCTTTCGGGGGACCAATAGGGGGTGGGCACATAGGCGGGGTATCTTTTTGGGGTAAAAATCCGGTGGATATAAAGCATTTTCGGTTTCTCACACCACATTGTTTGTTCTGGTTGTACATGATGGATCAACGTAATCAAAGGCAGAATTTACGTTAAGGAGTCCCAGAATTTATGGAAATTTCAATCTATGTATCTGAAAGGCATTGTCTTATTTTATAATTTATTTGTATGAGCAAATATTATTAGTATGCGTATAAAATTGTAAATCCATATCGCTGATTGTGTACATCAGGGCTTATTTTATAAAAATAATGGAAATTAGCATAGCACGGGCACAAATATTGTCGTCTTACAAAGTCGTTAACAATTTTCAAATTCACTCAAAAAAATCCATAGAAAAACTATCTTTTTCTCGAAATAGAGTGATGGAATCTGAAAATCGGTGAGAATGGAGATTTTCAATTGAAACACTGATGTGAAAAAAAAAAGAACACTCATTTCCCTCTGAATACACATAATATTAAAGTAGAGAGCACACACCAAGTGAGCCTTACAAGCCTGGGGAAGGCTCTCCCCACAACATCACCAAACAAAATATTGTTCAAAAAAAAGGAAGGAACAACCACCCATACATCAGTTAGACCACCACCCTCGCATCAGTTAGGCAGAAAAAATAAGTTGCTTTTCCAGACACAATGATCAGCTGTGATGTTTCCGTCCTTGTAGTGATGCTCAAGCATTAGCTGACGAAAACAATAAAACAAAGCTTTAAGATCTTCTAACGGGCACTACGTAACCAGTAACACACATAAATATTACGGACATTCACAGCAAAGTCACTAAATATAAAATGTACCTTCGACGTAGATATCCTTGGCTATATTTATCTCATCAAGTTGATCCACCAAGTTCTTGAAAGTGCGGATGATTTTCCAGACCATGACCTGACCATTGACCAAGGCATCATCTTTCTTCTTGATCAAATCATTCAACTGCGACACTTTCTGATTGTGTGGCCTTTCTTTATCGGCTTCAATATCCTCAATAGGTTTTAAAGCACAACCACTGTTCCTCAAGTTTTTCCCTACAAGACATTCAAAATAGTAATCGTCCTCCTTAGCGACCCACGCATACAGACCTTCCTTTACCAAACCACCAAGGTTATCCAAAGCATAATGTTTTTCCCCAAATTGGTTGCAATTATACTCACTCTCCAAAGACATTGCATGAGTAAAGCCCAACCAATCTTTCGTAAAATCCACAATCGCCTGACCAGTAGGGCTATTCTCAGGACCCCATATAGTACGTACCTTCACAGGATTAAACAACCACTTTTATTCATCCTTGGAACTTTTTTTTTTTGCTTCCCTTTAGTCAGATCAGTCTCCGCTTCTTTTCTCTTCCGCGGACTTGTTGGTAAATTTAAAAATAATTCTTCACTTCATATTTTTGAAACCATGAATGCGAACAATTCAAGAAGGGGTGAAAACTAAGTTTTGCACTTGAAGCATTGATGTGAAAAAAAAAAGGTCAAAATGAAGGTGAAGAAAAGGAATTTCCCCTCAAAATACACCGAATCTAAATCTAGATTCTTTTAAAGTAATTATTGTTGAGAGAGTCGATCTCGTGATGCAAGGGCCACTTAGCCACTGATCCTTTAATTGTTTGCCGATACTTGTGTACATATTATCTACTGTATTAAATTACAACATGTTAACATACAAAACCGATGCCTTAAATAGGCTACAATCACAGCTTCTATTAACTCATTAATTAAAGGGACAGGATCCTAGACATGGTTATATACTAATATTTCATTACCATAACATGGTGAAACCACTACAAAATCCAAACGATAATGAAACCCATATAACGAATTTTAAGTCTATCAACACAACTGTGTACAGTAACATCCTAATACTTCAATTCTTCAAGTAAACCATTTTTTTTGTTTAGAAAAACCTTGACATTCACAATCTATCAACTTGACCAAAATAAGAGCAAAAAGCTTAACCATAGTGATTTTGTAGCCAGCTCAAAAACACCTAACCCTGGGAAACCCAACAGAGAAAGCTACATGGATCTAACCCGTAAACATACGTCACAAAGAATTATGTATACGAATTCCTGATCTCCAGAGAGAGTTCTCCCATCCATTTACAACTCTTCCAATTTTCCATAGGACCCATAGCCCGCCAGAGAACATCAAGGGATCACTGATAACTGCATGTTGAAATCCGATCTGAGCGATGTTATCAAATGCTTGAGTCATGGTAGTGAAGGTTCCGACAATCACCAGCACAGATGGGCAGTTAAAAGCTATTACATCTCTAAGAATGTGAATGAAATCAGGCCTAAACATACCTCTAGCGTTCCACATAAGAACACGGAGGGGCCAATAGTTTTTATCGGAGTTACCAAGTTGAGTACTCGATTTGGAAAATTTGAAATTGTATTCTCGCTGGTTGAAGTTAAGGTTCCAGCTGGTTGAAATTTCCAGATCCATTGCCTTTACATTTCTACCCACTTCCACAAGAGAAGGTTCATGAACAGACGAACTGTGAACCACACATAAAGAACTAGTCCCCAGTCATGTTCTCTTTGAACAGAATGGAAGAACTCTACACGGACGGAGTGCCGGTAATACTAATTCATCATATTCAGATAACATCAAATCATAAACTCTTAGAGCGGGTCGTTTATCGTTTACTGCAATTCCACCTCTTTGAAAACCTTTTAAACCTGGATGCACGAAGCGTACCATTTCTTCCCGATATCTCTTATTGAGGGAATTGATCACCCAAAAGCGTTGTAGGCAATCCTTTTGGTGTCTTCTAGTTCTTCTCTCAGGATCTTCAAAGTACGTTTCTCTTGCTTTGGCATTCCTAAATAGGCCATTCTCATCGCTGATAACCCAAGTATATCCACCATCTTCGTCCATTTCTTGTTGTTCGACTATGCTGGCCATTTTTCTTCGAAGGGAAGAACACAAAGTTTTAGATCTTTAGATTCTTTACAGTATTTGAAGGTAGTTACTGCCTGTAATATGATTCTGATTTATGAGTTAAAATTCTTAGAGCCCTTTCTATGGTCTAAATACCCAAAAATATATTGTACAGTAACATAACAGGGTGAAAATTAAAAGTAATACTACATTAGGCTAGCAGGGTAGGTGCCCTCTTTAATATGCGAAGTCGGTTTTTGCTTTAAAAAACTCGGTAACTCGGTTTGGTAAGCATTCTTCTAAATTTACCGTACCAAAAAATATGAGAGTGGAAAAACTTTTTGCTGTAGCGTCCCTTGATGAACCAGTGCATAACTTTTGGATTATTATTATTTTTTTTGGATCTGTCAATAAGAGAGATTCATTGAAAAAGAAGCACTTAAATTATACTACCTCTGTCCCATTATTAGTTGACCTACTAATATAATTAAGAAATAATATATCTTCCAAACTATACCTAAGATATTCGTAAATTTTATATCATTCAAAAGCATTTCAAAATACTTACGTAACGAATATAAACATGAGTATCGAATTATATAAAATAAACTATTAATTGGACAAAATTAAAAAACAACTACGTCATCTAATAGTGGGACAAAGGAAATATATATGAGGGAGGATCCATGGGCACTCTTAGATGGACAAGGTCGAACAAGATTTGCGCAATTCGAGATAGCAAAAAAAATATATGTAGAAATAAACTCAACAAAATTCATCTATGGTTGATTGTCCTTTTCTTCCACCCAAACCAAAATGCAACGCATCCTAAATTTTATTCAGTGCTTGCACAATTTATGGAATACTTTGCTCATGTTGTAGCTGTTCGAATTTCAGCTCTTAAACCTTTATGTTTAAGTACTAAACATCTTGTAAGCAAACTACAAGCTAAAATTATACTTTGAACTAGTATTGCATACTCAACAATTCACTGAAATCAGCACCATACAGAGCTAGAACACTAGATATGATCCATACAAAGTTAGGTTGTAGTACAAGGAAATAGAACATAAACACTAAAATTTCATGACTTATTATCAACTTCTATTTCCTCAAATTACTTTATGATGGAATGAAAACAGATTTGATTTTTAAGGA